>NC_083438.1:36660371-36691986 GCF_020745735.1 Hemiscyllium ocellatum
CAACAGAAGTTTATTGGAAAACAGGAAAAAAAGCACATATTTAGCACAGAAGGCAGGATTTCATGAGCTTAAACATTAAAAATTTTAAAGAGATATTTGCAACACTATCCGTTACTGGAGACTCATGCGAAAGTGAAATCGCCCACCACTGATACCTTTTTCAGTTTCTCACTGACTATTTCCTTCTGGAATCTTTCCCATTGTCCCATTGATCCTGTTGAAAGGACAGAACAGCACCGAGGGGTAGAATGGCATCCTCCTGTTCCTACTTTTTCAGCTCTTTGAGAATGTTTTGGTATCATATTATCATTCATCACACATGAAGATTCTATCAGCAACATCATCAAATAAAGATACAGCACATGTCAAATGCAATTTATTCAGATTCATCAATTGTGTACATGCCTCTGAATAATTCCTTAAAACATGCACAGTCAAGTTTCAATGTATTTCAAATGGAAAACAGAGGTGATTGTGACTTTGCAACCAAAGGCCATATTCTCCATGACTGAGACACATTGTGCCCGTATTTCCATTCCGTTACCATCTGGTTTGGACTGGGGATGTGACATTGTAGAGCTTTCCAAATGGTTGACTTCACAAGGGTCATTGCAGAGCAGGGGTCGGGGCAAAACGGGATCGGGTTAACATTATAGGGTGAGGGTTAGAGTAGGGTTAGGGTTAGGGTTAGGGTTAAGGTTAGATTAAATAGGGTTAGGGACAGTGTTAGGCTTGGTGGTTGGTTTGGGTTAGGTTCATGTTTAGGGTTAGGGTTAGGGTTTAGGGTTAGGGTTAAGGTTCGGGTTAAGTGTAGGGTTAGGGTTTGTGGTTGGGTTGGGCTAGGTTAGGATTAGGGTTTGGTTAGTGTTTGGATTCGGGTTTAGGTTCGTGTTAGGGTTAGGGTTAGGAATGGTTTTGAGTTGAGATTGGTTTGGGTTTGGTTTTGGTTAGGGTTAGTGTTAGGGTTACGTTTACGTTTAGGGTTAAGGTAAAGGTAAGGGTTAGCTTGAGGTTAGGTTAAGGTTAGGGTTGGTTGACCAGCACTGGTCCACCCTTAAATAATCATTTCAACATCCAAGCAGCTGCCAGTTCCCAAACATAACAACATCTGAGGTGGCACGGTGGCTCAGTCGTTAGCACTGCTGCCTCACAGCACCAGGGTCCTGAGTTTGATTTCCACCTCGGGTGACTCTCTGAGTGGAGTTTGTACGTTCTCCCTGTGTCTGTATGGTTTCCTCTGATTTCCCTGCCACAATCCAAAGAAGTGCAGGTTGTGGTGGATTGGCCACGCTAATTTTCCCATCAGGTTAGGTGCATTAGTCAGGGGTCAACATAGGTCTAGGTGGGTGGGTACTTTTCAGAGGGTTGGTGTGGACATGTTAGACCAAAAGACCTGTTTCTATGCTGTAGGGAATTTAATTTAATCTAATAGTGAGGTACAACCTGACTGACAGTGCATTATCAAGGACCTCATTACAGCCGAGGGTTAGTGTCCTGGTAATACAATTTAAAATACCTATTTATTATTCAAAATGTGTCCGTAGCAGAATATAAAACGTCAACAAGGTTACATAATTAATATCTCAAATTTAAGCGCAATCATCATAGATCATATTCACCCCATCACACACCATTCACAGACATAAGACAAAGCTGTTGCTCCTAATTCATGCAGAGTGGGTCAGACTCATCAGAAATACCAACAGCACCACACACAGAGGGATGTAAGGCTGTGTGGTGCCATGTCTTTGATATTTGAATCAGATTTTGTATTAGCTACTTCAGAATTTAGCAGTGGAGTGATGGGGTTGTGTGTGTGTGCGCAAGGGAGGGTTGAATATTTTTAAATTCACCAGCGCTCAGAACTCTAATAGGGAACTGTCATGAGCAATGGAGTTTGGAAATGCATCCAGAATTGGACAATGTTGCATTCAGCAATGAGAGAAATGTTCCCGTCCTCAACTCAATACATGAGAGTTCCATTCATGGAAGATGAAATGCTTTGAGACGAGGAAATGTCCACGAGGATATGTACCACTGGGAAGCTGCAGATCCACCTGTGTTTGTTACTGAAATGCAGGAAGTGATTCACGGATGAGAGTGAAAGGTATTTCAGAGCCCTCTTCAGCTCCTCTCTGAATTTACTCTGGGTCAGGGCATAAAGGGCAGTGTTTGTACAGGAGCTCAGGTAGAAGAGCATTGTCCCAGATATGTCAGCGATCATAACAGGATGGTCATAACTGGGGTAAAAATGGTTGTTGGTAATCTCCATCAGTAAGAAAACACTGACCTTGGTCATCCACAACAATATAAAACTGCCCGAGACAACAAAGAGCAGGATGATGGATTTCCGCCTGTTGACCATCTCTGCATCTCCTCTCTGGTCCCTGTTACTGGGAGCTCGGAGACCCCTGCGTGCCCGATTTGCCAAGACAATGTGCCTGACGGTCAGAGCATTGAACAGCAGTATCAGGAGGTAGGGGATCAATGGGTTCAGCAGCTGGTGGAGCCAGAAAAATGCCACCTATCCTGGTAAGATATAGAACTCTGGTCTGGCGGCACAGGCCCAGGGCACACCACCCCATGTGCCCAAAGATTGGTATCTGAAGTAAAATGGAATGTTCCTCAAAATGCTCACTGAACAAACCATGGTTATCACTGAGGCTGCTGTTCTGGCAGAGCAATATCTGGCTTTCAGATTGTGGCAACAAATGGCCACAAAGCGGTCAAAGGTGAAAGCGATGGTCAACCAGACAGAGCAGTCGATAGCAGCATAGGCCAACACAGCATTTACACTGCACACTGCTGTGTAGAACAGGAATGAGAATGGAAAGTACCTGTGACCAAGCGCATTGATTATGACACCAAACAAAATGACCAGTAGATCAGCTGTTGCCATGGAGATTAGGTAGAGTGAAACACCTTTGGTGATGCCACACTGTCCACGGCAGAGAATCATAATTGTCACCAAATCAGCTGCAAGATAAATTGAGAAGATTGTAGATAATGCGGGTCTTGACGAATGATTGACAGAGTGAACATTCATGTCCGTGACAATTTTGGTGGCATAGTAGTAATCACAATAGAGTAGCAAAACAACATACCAGGCTAATGATTTTTGGAAACTGATTCAAATCACTCCATGACAAATGGTGAATTCTGAAATTGCTAATATCTGGAAGGAATATTCTAATAGCAGGCATGCAGCAGCAGGAAACTGCCATAAAAACCCTTGAGGTTCACCAACATGTGGCTTTCCAAGAGCATTGTGCCACTCTCTGCTCTTCCTCATTGGCCCTGTCCTTAATTCCTTTCAATATAACACTGTTATTCAGTGTATAATATCTCATTAACTCTATTGTTATGACAAAAGGACTGCCTGCCAGATCAAAACTGCACTGCTAGCATTAGATTTGCAACCCAATGAAATTAAAACATTGAATGTTCCTCATTTTACTCAGTTGTTCTTAACCAGACCTTACTGATAATGTAGATAGGACATCAAGCTTATACTTCACGATGAAAAAAAATATTATTCATAATGTAACTTTCACAGATCTCTCAAGCGTTATAATTAATATCTACAAATTAATCCCAACCTTTGGTAGACTGTATTGTCACTGAAGTAA
This sequence comes from Hemiscyllium ocellatum, assembly GCF_020745735.1. Taxonomy (NCBI): domain Eukaryota; kingdom Metazoa; phylum Chordata; class Chondrichthyes; order Orectolobiformes; family Hemiscylliidae; genus Hemiscyllium; species Hemiscyllium ocellatum. The sequence goes on from NC_083438.1 coordinate 36,664,001, forward strand.
TTGCAGGGTCAATGATGTTCTCATGATATTACAGTGAAAAATACAAGATTATTGTTCATGTTGTAACTTTAGCAGAACACATATATTCAGCAAGGTAACATAATTCCTAGCTACAATTTAAACTCCACCATCCCTGATCATGCACACCTATTGATGTACACAAACAGAGATGGGACAAATGTTCTCGGGACTCAGATTGAAATCCAGCCAGATCTTTTTTCAATTTAAAAGGAGTTGGCAATTAAGAATCTAATGATAACTATGAAATAACTGTCAAGAGTAAAAATAAATCTCGGTTGCACATGTCCTTGAGAAAGAAAACAAACATCCTTTCTTTGTCTGTCCCACATGTGACTCCAGACCTACAGCAATGTAACTGACAATGAACTGGTAACTGTGCAATAAATACTGGCCCAGTCAGTGCTGCTAACATCGCATTCATGAATTGGAAACTAGCTCGTCATTTAGACCAGTCAACAGCGGGAGTTGCTGGATAAGGTCTGCGTCTATTTTCCAGTTGCCTATCACTTAAACTGCAACAATATTTCTCACCCATAATCACATCCCTCATCTTCACAATATGCTTCCATAGTCTTCAGAATATTCAACTATTGTTTGGCAAAGACACGATGGGCCGAAGGGCCTGTTTCTGTGCTGTACTGCTCCATGTTTGAAAACTAACCCCTGAGTGAGTGATTCTCTCTTATTCTCTCATCCAAAGCTGTATCTTACACAAGGCTCCTTCAATGATTGTGTTTTATGTGATGTCATACCCCATCAGAGATTGACAGGATTATAGAGCACAGAAGGATCCCAATCCACCCATACTGCTGACTCAGGAAAGAAATATTCATTCAGACTCACAGTCTCACTGTGCCGATCTTTCCTCATAGTGTTTGTTTTTGATTTTGACCTTTTCCTGTACCTGTTCAAAACTTCCTTAGAAATTGTTCCCCTGAAGAGCACCTCAGCAGCATCGGTGCAGAAAGGGAATTCCAATTATCCCGGCTTGCTGTGTGGAATCTTATTCCACCTCTGGCTCTTTCAAGAACCCATTCCTCTGGCAAAAGAATAGTCCTGTCATGGAAACACCTCTCGCCTTTTATTGTGCACCATCATAACTTCAATCATCTCCCACACACTCTCACCACCTCTCGCAGCTCTCACGTCAATGCACAACTTCTTTCATCTATTCACCCCACTGAAAATTCTCACCCTTCACACAATTATCTCCCTGAGTACAATGTATGAAACACTGCAGAGAGATAATGTCCTTGCTCCCCACTTTGGGGATTAATACCAGGAGGCTTTTGATTTTGCCTGAAACGTCGATTTTCCTGCTCCTCAGATGCTGCCTGACCTGCTGCGCTTTTCCAGAAACACTCTAATCTTGACTCTCTTGATTTCAAAGTCAACTTTCTCATGACTAACCATTAAAAATAGACAGAGTACCATAATTTAAGAAGGTAAGATGATCTCCTCAGCTGGAAGACAGGCGATTGCAAGGCCTTTTAAGAAAACAAACAGAATCTCTAAAATTATTGGTTGTTGCATGATGTGTGCCTCTTTTCGCTGAGTCTACAGGTCAAGTTCAGAAACTGAATTGTAAATGGTTCCTTATGTACACAGTATGATACACCCCCTGTGACACAGTCCATGTTATTCCAGTGTACTGAGCAGGCTCATTAAGCACATTCCTGTGACATTGCACATTCCCTCTACGCTGGCCATTTGAAAATACAAATGGAACAAATTATAATCTCTCCCCTTTCCCACCCAAGGACTTTCATGAACAATGAAGTGTGTTTGTTTTTCACTGCTGCTTTGGAAATGCTTGGATTAGGAAATGAGTTATTCGAATTTCGCTTCTTATGTCAGACACTGGACGGATTACTGTGGGTTATAGTAACTGAAGCCCAGAGTTGTGTGAATTTGGTACACTGTTCCCCTTGACATTGTGGGCAGCGACTAAATTCTAGGCACAAAACCTAGAGAAATATTGTATCAGATCCCACTGTAGAAAGTTACCATTTCAGACACAACATTCTCATTTACTCAGTAAATGTGAGGGTAAGATCCTTTCACTCCAGAACAGGTCTCCAGTGCATCAGACACAATTAATGCCTCCATCTGAAATAAAGTTGGCTTTTCCCCGAAATCTCCCTATCTAGAACCAGCCTTCCTTTTCTCCCAGAGTTCAGTTCAGTTCTCGCCCATGTTGAAGCTCAGATGGTGATGTTTTGGTTGGGTGAGTGTGGCAAGGCGTGTGGAGCCATGATGGTCAAACAAGGAGAGGGACGGAACAGCTATGGTGTGACAGAATGGGCTCAGAGGGCTGAATGGACTTCTCCTTTGATTTTTTTCACCTTTTCTACCTGAGCAAGTGAAGAACTACCACACATCACAGATGGGCCAACTGTGGTAAAATGTAAGTGGCAAGGAATGAAACATTGCACGCAACAATGAGATTCCTCACTGCACGTCCAACAGTCAGTGGGTATCAGTCAAAACAAGAATGTATCAGCGATGTGATAATGTCCAAACTGATTGTACTTTGGAATAAGGTCAATCCCAGAATGAAACCTGAATTGATAGATCACCTTGAAACATAAAACATAGGGACGTGGGTAGTCCATTCATCCCATCAATTCCTTGTGAATTCCATTTGATATAATTATATCCAACTCAGTCCCCTGTTCCTGCTTTCTCCTCATACCCTTAGATCCCTTTAGTGCTAAGAACTATACCTGACTCCATCTTGAAAACATTCAATCTTTTGCCCTCTACAGTTTGCTTTAATAAAGAATTCCAGAAGCTCACCACACTGTGGTTGAAGACATTTCTCCTGGTCTCAGCCCTAAATGGTCTACCCTATACATTTAGACTGTGACCTCAGTTCTGGAATAATTAATTTTTGGGGTTCGTTAATCTCGCGGTTTATCACTGCGACACAGCGACACACGACATCATATGTTTTGTCGACATCAGAAGTTTATTGGAAAACAGAGAAAACAAACACATATTTAGCACAGAAGGCAGGTTTTCATGAGCTTAACATTAAAAATTTTCAAGAATATTTGCAACACTATCCATTACTGGAGACTCATGCAAAGTGAAATCACACGCCACTGATACCTCTTTCAGTTTCTCACTGACTAGTTCCTTCTGGAATCTTTCCCATTGTCCCATTGATCCTGTTGTCGGACAGAACAGCATCGAGGGGTCGAATGGCATCCTCCTGTTCCTACTTTTTCAGCTCTTTGAGAATGTTTTGGTATCACATTATCATGCATCACATGAAGATTCTATCAGCAACATCATCAAATAAAGATACAACACATGTCAAATGCAATTTATTCAGATTCATCAATTGTGTACATGCCTCTCAATATTCCTTCACACATGCACAGTCAAGTTTCAATGTGTATCAAATGGAAACAGAGGTGATTGTGACTTTGCAACAAAAGGACATTTCTCTGTGACTGAGACACATTGTGCCCGTATTTCCATTCCGTTACCATCTGGTTTGGACTGGGGATGTGACATTGTAGAGCTTTCCACACGGGTGACTTCACAAGGGTCATTGCAGAGCAGGGTTGGGGCAAAACGGGGTCGGGTTAACGTTAGGGTGAGGGTTAGAGTTAGGGTTACGGTTAAGGTTAGGGTTAGTGTTAGGGTTAAGGTTTGGGTTAGTGTTTGGATTTGGGTTTAGGTTCGGGTTAAGGTTAGGGTTAGGATTAGGGTATGAGTTAAGTTTGGGTTGGGTTTGGTTTTGGGTTAGGGTTTGTGTTAGGGTTACATTTACGTTTAGGGTTAAGGTAAAGGTAAGGGTTAGCTTGAGGTTTAGGGTTAAGGTTAGGGTTGGTTGACCAGCACTGGTCCTCCCTTAAATAATCATATCAACATCCAAGCAGCCGCCAGTCCCCAAACATTACAACATCTGAGGGTGGCACGGTGGCTCAGTGGTTGGCACTGGTGCCTCACAGCACCTGGGTCCTGAGTTTGATTTCCACCTCGGGTGACTCTCTGAGTGGAGTTTGTACGTTCTCCCTGTGTCTGTGTGGGTTCCTCTGATTTCCTCCCACAATCCAAATATGTGCAGGTTGTGGTGGATTAGCCACGCTAATTTGCCCATCAGGTTAGGTGCATTAGTCAGGGGTCAACATAGGTTTGGGAGGATAACCTTTCAGAGGGTTGGTGTGGACTTGTTGGACAAAAAGACCTGTTTCTATACTGTAGGGAATCTAATTTAATCTAATAGTGAGGTACAACCTGACTGACAGTGCATTATCAAGGACCTCATTACAGCCGAGGGATAGTGTCCTGGTAATACAATTTAAAATATCGATTTATTATTCAAAATGTGTCCGTAGCAGAATATAAAACGTCAACAAGGTTAAATAATTAATACCTCAAATTTAAGCGCGATCATCATAGATCATATTCACTCCATCACACACCATTCACAGACATTATACAAAGCTATTGCTCCTAATTCATGCAGAGTGGGTCAGACTCATCAGAAATACCAACAGCACCACACACAGAGGGATGTAAGGCTGTGTGGTGCCATGTCTTTGATATTTGAATCAGATTTTGTATTAGCCACTTCAGAATTTAGCAGTGGAGTGATGGGGTTGTGTGTGTGTGTGCGCAAGGGAGGGTTGAATATTTTTAAATTCACCAGCGGTCAGGAACTCTAATATGGCACTTTCATGAGCAACGCAGTTTGGAAATGCTTCCAGAATTGGGCAATGTTGCATTCAGCAATGAGAGAAATGTTCCCATCCTCAACTTAATACATGAGAGTTCCATTCATGGATGATTAAATGCTTTGCGAACAGGAAATGACCACGGATGGATATGTACCACTGGGAAGCTGCATATCCACCTGTGTTTGTTACTGAAATGCAGGGAGTAATTCACGGATGAGAGTGAAGGGGTATTTCAGAGCCCTCTTCAGCTCCTCTCTGAATTTGCTCTGGGTCAGGGCATAAAGGGCAGTGTTTGTACAGGAGCTCAGGTAGAAGAGCATTGTCCCAGATATGTCAGCGATCATAACAGGATGATCATAACTGGGGTAAAAATGGTTGTTGGTAATCTCCATCAATAAGAAAACACTGACCTTGGGCATCCACAACAATATAAAACTGCCCGAGACAACAAACAGCAGGATGATGGATTTCCGCCTGTTGACCATCTCTGCATCTCCTCTCTGGTCCCTGTTACTGGGAGCTCGGAGACCCCTGCGTGCCCGATTTGCCAAGACAATGTGCCTGACGGTCAGAGCATTGAACAGCAGGATCAGGAGGTAGGGGATCAATGGGTTCAGCAGCTGGTGGAGCCAGAAAAATGCCACCCATCCTGACAAGATATAGAACTCTGGTCTGGTGGCACAGCCCCAGGGCACACCACCCCATGTGCCCAAAGATTGGTATCTGAAGTAAAATGGAATGTTCCTCAAAATGCTCACTGACCAGACAACGGTTACCACGGCAGCTGCTGTTCTGGCAGAGCAATATCTGGCTTTCAGATTGTGGCAACAAATGGCCACAAAGCGGTCCAAGGTGAAAGTGATGGTCAACCAGACAGAGCAGTCGATAGCAGCATAGGCCAATACATCATTTACACTGCACATTGCTGTGTGGAACAGGTGTGGGAATTGAAAGTACCTGTGACCAAGCACATTGATTATGACACCAAACAAAATGACCAGTAGATCGGCTGTTGCCATGGAGATTAGGTAGAGTGAAACACCTTTGGTGATGCCACACTGTCCACGGCAGAGAATCATAATTGTCACCAAATCAGCTGCAAGATAAATTGAGAAGATTGCAGATAATGCGGGTCTTGACGAATGATTGACAGAGTGAACATTCATGTCCGTGACAATTTTGGTGGCATAGTAGTAATCTCACCAGAGTAGCAACACAACATACCTGGCTAATGATTTGTGGAGGACTGATTCAAATCACTCCATGACAAATGGTGAATTCTGAAATTGCTAATATCTGGAAGGAATATTTTAATGGCTGGCATGTAGCAGCAGGAAACTGCCATAAAAACCCTTGAGGTTCACCAACATGTGGCTTTCCAAAGGCATTGTGCCATTCTCTGCCCTTCCTCACTAGCCCTGTCCCTAATTCCTTTCAATATAACACTGTTATTCAGTGTATAATATCTCATTAACTCTATTGTTATGTCAAAAGGACTGCCTGCCAGATCAAAACTGCCCTGCTAGCATTAGATTTGCAACCCAATGAAATTAAAACATTGAATGTTCCTCAATTTTACTCAGTTGTTCTGAACCAGACCTTACTGGTAATGTAGATAGGACATCAAGCTTATACTTCACGATGAAAAAAAATATTATTCATAATGTAACTTTCACAGATCTCTCAAGCGTTATAATTAATATCTACAAATTAATCCCAACCTTTTGTAGACTGTATTGTCACTGAAGTAATTGCAGGGTCAATGATGTTCTCATGATATTACAGTGAAATATACAAGATTATTTTCATGTTGTGACTTTAACAGAACACATATATTCAGCAAGGTAACATAATTCCTAGCTACAATTTAAACTCCACCATCCCTGATCATGCACACCTATTGATGTACACAAACAGAGATGGGACAAATGTTCTCGGGACACAGGTTGAAATCCAGCCAGATATTTTCAATTTAAAAGGAGTTGGCAATTAAGAATCTAATGATAACTATGAAATAACTGTCAAGAGTAAAAATAAATCTCGGTTGCACATGTCCTTTAGAAAGAAAACAAACATCCTTACCTTGTCTGTCCCACATGTGACTCCAGACCTACAGCAATGTCACTGACTATGAACTGGTAACTGTGCAATAAGTACTGGCCCAGTCAGTGCTGCTAACATCGCATTCATGAATTGGAAACTAGCTCGTCATTTAGAGCAGTCAATAGTGGGAGTTGCTGGATAAGGTCTGCGTACATTTTCAGTTGCCTATCACTGAAACTGCACCAATATCTCTCACCCATAATCGCATCCCTCATCTTCACAATATGCTTCCATAGTCTTCAGAATATTCAACTATTGTTTGGAACAGAAATGATGGGGCAAAGGGCCTGTTTCTGTGCTGTACTGCTCCATGTTTGAAAACTAACCCCTGAGTGAGTGATTCTCTCTTATTTTCTCATCCAAAGCTGTACCTTACACAAGGCCCCTTCAATGATTGTGTTTTATATGATGTCATACCCATCAGAAATTGACAGGATTATAGAGCACAGAAGGATCCCAATCCACCCATACTGCTGACTCAGGAAAGAAATATTCATTCAGACTCACACTCTCACCTGCCGATCTTTCCTCACAGTGTTTGTTTTTGATTTTGACCTTTTCCTGTACCTATTCAAAACTTCCTTAGAAATTGTTCCCCTGAAGAGCACCTCAGCAGCATCGGTGCAGAAAGGGAATTCCAATTATCCCGGCTTGCTGTGTGGAATCTTATTCCACCTCTGGCTCTTTCGAGAACCTGTTCCTCTGGCAAAAGAATGGTCCAGTCATGGAAACACCTCTCGCCTTTTGTTGTGCACCATCAAAACTTCAATCATCTCCCACACACTCTCACCACCTCTTGCAGCTCTCACGTCAATGCACAACTTCTTTCATCTATTCACCCCACTGAAGATTCTCACCCTTCACACAATTATCTCCCTGAGTACAATGTATGAAACACTGCAGAGAGATAATGTCCTTGCTCCCCACTTTGGGGATTAATACCAGGAGGCTTTTGATTTTGCCTGGAATGTCGGTTTTCCTGCTCCTCAGATGCTGCCTGACCTGCCTGCGCTTTTCCAGAACCACTCTAATCTTAACTCTCTTGACCTCATCGATAACCAACTTCTGTCATCTGTTTCACAAAGGTGGCAGGTAGGGGCTCTCCCTTCGTTGTACAAGATAATGTGAAAGTGGGTGAATTGTCAAGAATGTGAAACCAATTAATTAAGTTAACAACTTAAAGGAAAGTGATAAAAGATTAGGAAGAAAACAGGGATGATTCAGTGCCAATGGAGGGAGGTTTTGCTTTCTGTTGTCTGTGTGTCAGACACTTGGTGAAGAAATGCATCTTGGGAAATGTGCTTCATCTCACTTTCGGGTGGAGGCATATAAAGACACTTTTACTTTTATTATTGTCTGTGGACCAAAAATGGGGCAAAACGTTGTTCTATAAACAAGAAAACTGTGTAGTAAATTCTGTTCAGTGTTAAAAAGATTAGTGGAACATATTGACAGTTTTATACACATTGTTGTCTTTTGGGACAACAAGAGAGTGTCTCAAAAACTTTTGTGTGTGTGAGAGAATCTGTGTGTTTCTGTGTGCGTGTGTGTGAGAGAGACAGAGCATGAGCGTGTTTCTGTGTGTGTGTGAGTGTGTGTGTGCGTGTGTGTTTGCATCTGTCTGCGTAAGACAGACAGAAAGTGTGTGCGTGCATGAATCTGTGTACGTTTGTGCTTGTGTGTGAGAGAGAGGGTATGTCCAGGGCAAGACACCATTTGTGTGGTTTTTAATCAGCACCAGTTGTGTGTTCGGGAGAGCTCAGGACAGTGACAATCTCTTGCTTGTTCCCTGGACAGGTCACTGCAGCCAAGTGTGTGGAGAATACAGTGTAAGGACCAGCCTGTGAAGACAGAGCATCCATATCACTCTCTCCTTTCTGCAGGGGGAACTGAATGAAGACATCCTGATAGCTCAGTGCTCCCTCTCGGTGTTCCTCTGCTCTCTCTGAAAACCCTCTGGTAAAAGGGACAATTGGAAATCACTTCCACACAAAAAGAAATGTCAAATTTTGAAGCAGTGAATGGGAGACTGAGAATTGCTGTCCCCACAACCTCGTTCATCATCAACTTTTTGAAGAAATTGAAAGGTTCTGAAAGAGAGCAGCACATATTTACTTGATTTTATTTTATCTTAGCGCATAAAATATTTTCCTTCTCCGTCCTTTTTGGTCATCTCTCTGAGTGAACAAAAGTCTTTGAAGTGGAAGAAATGAAGTTACAGTTTGGCAATTGAACACATTTATTTTCAATTTGTTAACAGTAATTTGAACACAATAATGTTATTTTCACGGTGATGCCATAAAGGTGCGCATATTCCTTTAACAGAAATTGGATATTTGTGCACAATTGGGTAATATGGTGCTTTCATCAAGTGTTCACGTTCTTGAGAACTTGGTGAATAGTGGGGCTGGATTTCCAGTGCACTTCAGTTAGACCACAGCGAGAGTATTGTGTGCAGTTCTGGAATCCACATGATAGGAGGGGTGTGTTTACACTGGAGAGGGTACAGAGGGAGATGTACCAGCGTGTTGTCTGGGCTGGACAGAGTTTCAGTTATGTGGAGAAATTGGACAGAGTGGGTTTCTTTCCTTGGAGCAGAGGTGACTGAGGGGAGAGATGGTTGAGATGTGTAACTGTATGAGGGACACAGACAGAAGAGACAGGAAGAGGCTTTCCCCATTGATTGGAGGCATAGATAACCAGGGAGATAGATTTGAGGTTGAGGCAGGAGGCTTTTGATTTTGCCTGGAATGTCGATTTTCCTGCTACTCAGATGCTGCCTGACCTGCTGCGCTTTTCCAGAACGACTCTAATCTAAACTCTCTTGATTTCAAAGTCAACTTTCTAATGACTAACCATTAAAAATAGACAGAGTACCATAATTTAAGAAGGTAAGATGATCTCCTCACCTGGAAGACAGACGATTGCAAGGCCTTTTAAGAAAACAAACAGAATCTCTAAAATTATTGGTTGTTGCATGTTGTGTGCCTCTATTCATTGAGTCTACAGGTCAAGTTCAGAAACTGAATTGTAAATGGTTCCTTATGTACACAGTATGATAAACCCTCAGTGACATAGTCCATGTTATTCCAGTGTACTGAGCAGGCTCATTAAGCACATTCCTATGACATTGCACATTCCCTCTACGCTGGCCGTTTGAAAATAGAAATGGAACAAATTATAATCTCTCCCCTTTCCCACCCCAAGGATTTTCATGAACAAATAAGTGTGTTTGTTTATCACTGCTGCTGTGGAAATGCTTGGATTAGGAAATGGGTTATTCAAATTTCGCTTCTTATGTCAGACACTGGACGGATTACTGTGGGTGTAGTGACTGAAGCCCAGAGTTGTGTGAATTTGGTACACTGTTCCCCTTGACATTGTGGGCAGCGACTAAATTCTAGGCACTAAGCCTAGAGAAATATTGTATCAGATCCCACTGTAGAAAGTTACCATTTCAGACACAACATTCTCATTTACTCAGTAAATGTGAGGGTAAGATCCTTTCACTCCAGAACATGACTCCAGCGCATCAGACACAATTAATGGCTCCATCTAAAATAAAGTTGCCTTTTCCCCGAAATCTCCCTATGGAGAACCAGCCTTCCTTTCCTCCCAGAGTTCAGTTCAGTTCTCGCCCATGTTGAAGCTCAGATGGTGATGTTTTGGTTGAGTGAGTGTGGCAAGGCGTGTGGAGCCATGATTGTCAAACAAGGAGAGGGTCGGAACAGCTATGGTGTGACAGAATGAGCTCAGAGGGCTGAATGGACTTCTCCTTTGATTTTTTTCCCCTTTTCTGCCTGAGCAAGTGAGGAACCACCTCACATCACAGATTGGCCAAATGTGGTAAAATGTCGATAACAAGGAATGAAACATTGCACGCAACAATGAGATTCCTCACTCTCCGTCCAACAGTCAGTGGGTATCAGTCAAAACAGGAATGAATTATCAACGTGATAATGTCCAAACTGATTGTACTATGGAACAAGGCCAATCCCAGAATGAAACCTGAATTGATAGATCATCTTGAAACATAAAACATAGGGATGTGGGAAGTCCATTCATCCCATCAATTCATTGTCAATCCCATTTGATATAAACATAGCTGATCATCCAACTCAGTCCCCTGTTCCTGCTTTCTCCTCATATCCTTAGATCCCTTTACTGCTAAGAATTATACCTGACTCCATCTTGAAATCATTCAATCTTTTGCCCTCTACAGTTTGCTTTAATAAAGAATTCCAGAAGCTCACCACTCTGTGTTTGTAGACATTTCTCCTGGTCTCAGCCCTAAATGGTTTACCCCGTACCTTTAGACTGTGACCTCAGTTCTGGAATAATTAATTTTTGGCATTCATTAATCTCACAGTTTATCACTGTGACACAGCGACACACAGCATCATAGGTTTTGTCGACAACAGAAGTTTATTGGAAAACAGAGAAAAAAACAAACACATATTTAGCACAGAAGGCAGGTTTTCATGAGCTTAAAATTAGATATATTCAACAAAATTTGCAAAACTGTCCATTACTGGAGACTCAAGCAAAGAGAAATCACACGCCACTGATACCTCTTTCAGTTTCTCATTGACTAGTTCCTTCTGGAATCTTTCCCATGTCTGTGGAGACGACTTCACGATTGGTTTTTTGGACCAGGTGGGATGATATTTTCACACAGATGTTCGGTTCTGAAGTTTCTCATGTCTAATGAGTGGTGTTTGTTTCATCCAATTTCTCAGGAATCTCCACAAACAGTTTCAGGGACTGAAGGTGAAACAGCTGGGGAGAGTGTTTGAAAATTTGGAGGATGTTACCAAGAAAGGGAGGGGTACGCGTGCTGTAGGAGGTTAGAGAGATGGGGAGGGGGTATAAGGGCTAGAAGAAGTTACAGAGATAGGGAGAGGATGTAAGGGCTTTATGGAGTTATAGAGAATGGGAGGGGGTATAGGAGCTGGAGGAGTTTACAGAGATAGAATGCGATGTTGGGGTTGATGGAGGTTTTAGAGAGAGTTGGGAATGCTGGGTTTGGAGGAATTGACAGAGTTAGGGAGGGGTGTAGGGACTGTATGAGACAACAGACATAGGGAGGGTTGTGAGGACTGGAAGAGGAAACAGAGGTGGGGGATGTAGGGGTTGGAGGAGGTTACAGAGATAAGGAGGATGTGTAGGGCCTGGAGATAGGGAGGGTTTTTAGGGGGTGCATGGAGATTTCAGAGACAGGGAGAGGTTCGTGTATACTTACTCTGCTATCCAACTCAGTCCCCTGTTCCTGGTTTCTCCCTAACCCCTGTGATCCATTAGCCCTGAGAGGAACGTTGAATGTCGGAGCAGGAAAAGAGTGATGCGGATCACCTTATGTCAGTTTGCAATCCCATGGTGCATTTCATTGCCCATTGAGGCTGGGAAAAGTCACATGATATTGAAATACTGTTAAAACTTGGAGACAGACTATTGGATTACATCATCCTCCCTCCCTCAGTATTCACAATGCAGTAAAATTAAATCATTCAAAGACCGTCAACATTGACGAAATGCTTCCTAACCAGCCTTCTAAATAGCCATTTCAGACTCTGCGAATAATTAATTCCAGACACTGGTTTGTATGGCAAATACAGGGCTTAGCAATTTATTAACAAAAGGGCAATATTTACAGAGTAAATATAAACAGCAAAGTATTCCAATTGGTCTACATTTTAAACCCCAATAGCTTTGTTTTCAGTCTCATTCACACAGTAGACAGACAAACTAACACAATTCAGAGATACATTAAAGAATGTGAGAAAGCTGACCAGATTATTTCAGCGGTTCACAGGGTGGTTCATGGGCAGGGATGATGGTTTCTTGCTTGACTTTTTGAAAATGTGGATCAGACTCTCCTTTACAGATCACTCAGATAAAGACAGTTATACTTATAACTTAGTTTTCTGTTCCCTGAGTTCAAAAGAGCTGATTAAGGAAGTTAGGCAGGAAGATTTCAAATCTTTGCCCTGCAGCGCCAATAGCCAGATTAATAGAAACACAGCCCAAACCCAACCTAACTTGTGACCATGCCCTGACAGACTGACTGTCTCTTCCATGATATCCCAGTTACCATTCAACATCTGCACTCTGCCTGAGATAAGGTCTTTTCCAGACTTGCTGGAACCAATTCCTGGAGAGTGACCTCATCGATAACCAACTTCTGTCATCTGTTTCACAAAGGTGGCAGGTAGGGGCTCTCCCTTCATTGTACAAGATAATGTGAAAGTGGATGAATTGTCTAGAATGTGAAACCAATTAATTAAGTTAACAAATTAAAGGAAAGTGATAAAAGATTAGGAAGAAAACAGGGATGATTCAGTGCCAATGGAGGGAGGTTTTGCTTTCTGTTGTCTGTGTGTCAGACACTTGGTGAAGAAATGCATCTTGGGAAATGTGCTTCATCTCACTTTAGGGTGGAGGCATATAAAGACACTTTTACTTTTATTATTGTCTGTGGACCAAAAATGGGGCAAAACGTTGTTCTATAAACAAGAAAACTGTGTAGTGAATTCTGTTCAGTGTTAAAAAGATTAGTGGAACATATTGACAGTTTTATACACATTGTTGTCTTTTGGGACAACAAGAGAGTGTCTCAAAAACTTTTTGTGTGTGTGAGAGAGTCTGTGTGTTTTTGTGTGCGTGTGTGTGAGAGACAGAGCATGAGCGTATTTCTGTGTGTGTGTGTGTGTGTGTGAGTGTGTGTGTGTGTGTTTCTGTGTGTGTGTGCATCTGTCTGCGTAAGACAGACAGAAAGTGTGTGCGTGCATGAATCTGTGTACGTTTGTGCTTGTGTGTGAGAGAGGGTATGTGCAGGGCAAGACACCATTTGATTGATTTTTAATCAGCACCAGTTGTGTGTTCAGGAGAGCTCAGGACAGTGACAATCTCTTGCTTGTTCCCTGGACAGGTCAGTGCAGCCAAGTGTGTGGAGAATACAGTGTAAGGACCAGACTGTGAAGACAGAGCATCCATATCACTCTCTCCTTTCTGCAGGGGGAACTGAATGAAGACACCCTGATAGCTCAGCGCTCCCTCTCAGTGTTCCTCTGCTCTCCCTGAAAACCCTCTGGTAAAAGGGACAATTGGAAATCACTTCCACACAAACAGAAATGTCAAATTTTGAAGCAGTGAACGGGAGACTGAGAATTGCTGTCCCCACAACCTCGTTCATCATCAACTTTTTGAAGAAATTGAAAGGTTCTGAAAGAGAGCAGCACATGTTTACTTGATTTTATTTTATCTTAGCGCATAAAATATTTTCCTTCTCCGTCCTTTTTGGTCATCTCTCTGAGTGAACAAAAGTCTTTGAAGTGGAAGAAATGAAGTTACAGTTTGGCAATTGAACACATTTTTTTTCAATTTGTTAACAGTAATTTGAACACAATAATATGATTGTCACGGTGATGCTAAAAAGGTGCGCATATTCCTTTAACAGAAATTGGATATTTGTGCAAAATTGGGTAATATGGTGCTTTCATCAAATGTTCACGTTCTTGAGAACTTGGTGAATAGTTGGGCTGGATTTCCAGTGCACTTCAGTTAGACCACAGCGAGAGTATTGTGTGCAGTTCGGGAATCCACATGATAGGAGGGATGTGTTTACACTGGAGAGGGTACAGAGGAAGATGTACCAGTGTGTTGTCTGGGCTGGACAGAGTTTCAGTTATGTGGAGAAATTGGACAGAGTGGGTTTCTTTCCTTGGAGCAGAGGTGACTGAGGGGAGAGATGGTTGAGATGTGTAACTGTATGAGGGACACAGACAGAAGAGACAGGAAGAGGCTTTCCCCATTGATTGGAGGCGTGGATAACCAGGGAGATAGATTTGAGGTTGAGGCAGGTTGTTCAGATGGAATGTGAGGGAAATGCTCTCACATCGGATGTTGTGGGAAAGTGTAGCTCACTGCCTGTGAGGGTGGGAGAGGCAGAGACCCTTCTAACAATGAAGAAGTATTTTGATGTGCACTTACAATGGTGAGATGTTCCAAGATATTGAGCAAGTGCTTGAAAATAGCATTAGAATAGTTAGGTGGTTGCTTTTGACCATGTAGATTTGATGTGCTGTGCTGTAGACATCAAGGGCTCTCTGACTGTCCTGTTGAATCATAAAAGTTGCTACCCAGTCTCTGAAATTCTTCAGACCATTCATACCTGTCTCTTGCTGCAATCACTTCAAACCTCACAATGCTAAGTCTATAAATTTCTTGTCCATCAACACCCCTCCCTCCTCCAACTCTGCCACCCTACCCACCTACTTTTATGTTTTACTCAGTCACAGCATACTGGTGTCATTATCTGGGACAGCATTTATTCTTCATCATCCCTGAGGATGGGCAGCAGACTGCATAGAGTGTGCTCCTATCTCTCTCTCTCTCCATCTGTCCATTCCACGCAGGGAACCGAACCAAGATAACTGAGTAGCTGACAGCTCTCCCTCACCTCTCCTCTGCTCTCCCTGAAAACCCCCCTGTTGAAAGGGACAGTTGAAACCCACTTTCAGAGACCCAGAAAGGGTGAATTCTGAAGCCCACTGGTGCTGCATATCATTCAGTCAGATGGTGCACCTCCAATTTTCCTCACTCACCCTTTGTCTGTTTGTAGAAGAGAATTGTGCCCGTGCGAATAATGCAGGATGTAATTCATTCCCACCATGGTTAGTGATTGGGGGAAGGTTTCCAGATCCTCACTCTATCTGATTGATCTACTTTATCATGGCAGTCCTTCAATGCACTTGGCTCACATTTTAAGCCTGTTTGCCCCGCCCACACACGCGTTCCTTTTTCCCCCTTTCCACACACATCATCCCATCCTTTATCTCCTCCTGTCATTCAGCTGAATCCACACTGTACATTCTCCAAAGCCCAGTACCACCTTCCTGAGGAGCGGTCCCTTACACAGTGATGGACTTACACAGATCAGGTGTAACCATGGGTTTATCAAACTGAAGCCTAACTGGGTTCCCTTTCCATTCCAAACACCATTGAGGAAGGCTGGCACTGCTTTGACCATCTTCAATGTCTCTCTGCTTCCTCACCCTGATTGTCACACACAGTCAGATGTATCTGCTGTCTTGGTGCAACATTGAAGCTCTCGTTTTGTTGGAACTACCAGAACCGACCTTTCTGTAACACAAAAGGCATTCGACCGCCCGATGAGTCAAAATTTCAGGTACTAAATCAGTAGATAACTGAATTTTTGTGACTAACTTTAAATATCCTGCTTGTTTACCTCATCACTTCCTTCATAACTGTTCCGTGTTCAGTGCATTAACATTCCCAGTCTGTACCTGAACACCGAACCATACAGTATCATGGTGGTTTTCCCCTTGAATTTGCTTTCTTGCACTTGATCCTGATCAGTGCCAGACAGTAACTGCAATAAAGTACTTTCTTTTTTAATGATAATTTGATTAGCCTATCCATCATTTGCTGTTATGCAGAACACAGAATCCATGCTTCAAAGAGTAAAACACAGAATCGCTAGCAGATCTGTCCAGTGTGTGTATTAACTCGACTGGAACAAACTTAGCAACTCAGTGATATGAACAAATCCACAACTGTTGCTGAATGTGCCATGATATTGGGTTCCTTTGGAATTGGAACCATTGCACCTGGGTGTTGTGTTGATCTCGAACAGAGTGAGTTCGGGTGTGTGAAAGCTCCATGAGCTGAGCACAGCTGAGTTCCAATGGACTCAGTTGGATGGGGATGGGTTGAGTTGGACTCCAATTGATGGAGCAGGAATGGGCTCGGTTGAAATCCATGTCATTGCTTCATTGTTTTATTCAGTGGAAGATTGCTACATTTTGACATTGATTAGAAATGTGTTTCAAGTTCATTTTAAAATCTGAAAAATAAAATGTTTCCCATTATTTTCAGGTCATTTCAATTGCAAGTACTATTTCTGAGCTCCTTAATACACAATGCACCATTGAAAACATCCTCTCGAGAAGATTAAGGACAGCAGTCTGTTGCTGTCCCTTAATTCCAGGATGTGAGCCCTCCATGGACAATAATATATTGAGTGACTGATGTGAAACTAAACTGAGAGAAAGTAGGAGATGAACAAGAAATAATAATAACGAATGCTGTCAGAAAAGGGTTTGGAAAACAACCGCAAGTTTTATTTTGAAGGAACATTCCTTAGGGAGTGCTGTTTGCAATCCTTTTGCATCTCCACATGGAATAAACCAGTGTAGTGGAACTGTGCTATGTAATGGGGATGAGGTTGAAGAGAGTGCTGACGAGATTTGAACTAACATGAGACATCACACACGGTATTTACGATCATGTATAAATGAGTGTTGATTCTTATCCCAGGAGCTCAGTCCAGACTCCAAGCCCTGCGCGAGAGTTAATGAATGAGATCACCCAACATTAACAATGCAAGGACCAATAATTCTACAGATCTTATTCGCTTTCTTCCATTTCTTTGCAATTGTCTGTGTTCCAGGTGAGGAGATCTTCCCCATTACTGACTGTGGTGTTTATAGTTCTGTCTGTGTTTTATGGTGAGATATTTGATTGATTAGTTTGGAACTGAGATGTGGATGGACTGATTGAAGGAATGACCTTGTGGAAGCTGCAGTGCCATTTTTCCGGAATGTTACAGGAATGAGAATCTTCAGTTGTATGGAGAGAGGAAAGTGATTGCCCAGTGTCCTTGGAACTGAAAATGGTGGGGGATGCAGGGATGGCGGGATAGAGAGCGTGAGCAGAATAAACCCCAAAACCTGAAGAAATTACCCCTGGAGCCTGGTTCACTAATAAATCGGATCTCAGATGATCTTAGATTCCCCACATCCTGCTCTTCCCCCATTACCCTTGATCCTCCGACTGATCAAGAATCTAGTAAGGCAGCCTAAAATATACAAAAGATTTTTTATATCTCACAGCTAACAAGGGCAAAGATTTTGAAAGACTCACAACCCACTGAGGGAAGACATCCCCCCGTCAGTTCAGTGTTAAATTTCAGCTCCTATATTCTGAGACTGTGCCCCCTTGTCCTAGAGCCTCCCATGAGGGGAAACATCCTCTCAGCATTGACCCTGTCCAGCCCCTTAAGAATCCTCATTCTTTCAATGATGTCACCTCCCACTCTTCTTAACTTCAGTGACTACAGTCTTAACCTGTGTAATCTTTGCCCACAAGACAAATCATCCAGGGATCTTGCTACAGTACCTTCTCTGAACTGCCTGTATTGAAATGATAAATGATGGGACCAAATCTTCTCACATTTCTCCAGATGTGGTCTCCACAGAACCTTGTTCAGTTGCAGTAAGAATTCCCTACTCTTATACTCCAACCCCCTGGAAGTCAGCGACAAATTCCATTGACGTTCCTGATGATCTGCTGCTCCTGTCTGCCAGCTTTCTGTGTTTGATGTACAAGTCTCCCCAAGCGCTTTGGCATTGTAGTTCTCTGCAGTTTTCAATGTTAGAAATGATTAAAATTATGATGATTCCTGTAGCAGGACTTTGATTAACCAGAAGACAGAGAGTGTGTGTAAAAAAGGCAAGGTTTGGAAATAGGTTGTATCTTGGGGCAGTGACAATGTTTTGATTTGAATTCTGTCCCTGGGAAGGTGCTAAATGGAAGGAGATTAAAAATGGTAATTTGATAACCTCAGATCCATGCAGAGCCTTCATAGAATTGCACATCTTCCATGGATCAGAAAGGAGCTGGGAAGATCTTACACGGCTGCTTCATCTGATAAATGGTGCTGCGAGATCAAATAAGTCAAATGTTTTCAGTGACAGGAAAGTTAGAAGCAGAGGGAATCAATTTTACACAGTTCTTACACGGACCAGAGGTGGACTGAGATTTCCACTTCCAGCTGTGAGTTGTTGCCAGTTGGATTCACTGACTGAGCGGGTGCCGGAGGGAGATGACTGCTGGCAATTTTATGAAGAGTATGGGGTAAGAATGTGAAAACATTAAACTCACAGATCAAACAGTAATGTTGAGGGAGTGGTGATAGAGAGAGGGATAATATCCAACAATCTCACTCAATCTTTATTATTCCATCAACCTATGCAATCCCATGGAATGGTGAACACTTGTGTAATTTATAACATTGCAGGAATGAACAATGGAATCCAATTCTGACAGATTGAATTCGCCTTTGTGCTAAGCCCTACATGTGATGGTATCAATGATATAAAGCTAACTGGCCAACCTGCAGACAGGAAGGGATTGTTAGATAGAATACAATGGGCAAGAGGAACAAATGAGCTTTGAAGGAACAGTGTTTCATGGTAGTGAGTGTTTAGAGACTGGAATGTACTGCTGAAGGGAATGGGAGAGAGGGGTTCTATCTGGGTAACCCACACGGAATTTTGTTTCCATTCCGGAGTGGAAGAATGTGCAGGACTATGGTAACACCAGTGTGTACCATCCACAAGATGCACCCCACAGGTATTCCCCAAGGCTCCTTCGACAGCACTTTCCAAAGACATGGACACATCCATCTAGAAGGACGAGGGCAACAGATACATGGGACCACCACCCCTTGAAAGTTCCCAGACAAGCCACTCCACATCCTGACTTGGAAACCTATCACTGTACCTTCAGTGCCCCTTGCTCAGTATCCTGGGATTCCCTCACTAACAGCATTGTGGGTCTACATACAACACTTGGAGTACAGCAAATCAAGAATTACAGCTCACCCCCACCTTCTCATGGGCTATTCATTGGCAATTATCACTGGACAAATCAACAAACCCTCATCCCTTAGTGAATAAAAACAACCCATTGCCCTGTTATACAATGAATTTTATGTTCTATATCTTCTCTGGGTAAGGAATTTTTTTACAATTAACATGCAGTTTTATTGGTTAATGCCTGATGTCTTTTCGCTGCTCGATGCTCTGTCTTCCACTAAGCTAGCATGGTTAGCAGAGTAACAATATTGGATCTTTGCACAATCCCATTAATCACCATTAATTCAGAATCTACACTTCCATTTTGTAGAGCAAGAACCCAATTCCATTTTGTTAATAATTTTAAGCACACCACTCAATCAGAAAGGGGATTGAAGTGAGAGACCTACTTTCATTTACTTTGCAATCTCCATTTTGTTCTGAATGATTTATGTTTCATGCAAAGAGTGCTGTGGGAAAATATATATAATGGGCTGTTCACCACGGACAGCCCATGTCGTTGTTAATGTTGTACACTGAGAAAAAGGGCTAATCATTTTCAGGTCCAATGTTCCAAAATCCATCATCACTCCTTGCTAATATAAATCAGAAGGGAAGTGGGAGAACTTAGATTAACCAGAGGACAGAGAGTGTGCACAGCTGTAAAAAAGGCAAGGATTGGGAATAGGTTGTATCATGGGGCAGTGACAATGTTTTGATTTGAATTCTGTCCCTGAGAAGGTACTAAAAGGAGGGGATTGCTATCATTCCAACACATCACAGGGATTTCTCAGAAGTGATTGCACCTTCTTTCCATTCTCAGTCATGATTATATTGACTAGTATCTGTGGTTATTCATTCTGTGCACGTTTATCTTCCTTTACAAATGAGACTGCTCTGTGGAACCACTTGAAACATTGGAATTTTGACAGGGGCAGAACATGCCTCATAAATGTTATTAAATTCTTTGAGGAAGTGATGAAACACATTGATGAAGATAGAGCAGTGGATGTGGCACACATGGATTTTAACAAGGCATTTGATGAGGTTCCCCACAATAGGCTCATTCAGAAAGTGGTCGTAGAGGGTGGTGCTGGAAAATCACCAGTCAGGCAGCATCTGAGGAGCAGGAGAATCGAAGTTACGGGCATAAACCGTTCATCAGGAGTGATCATAACTGCCCAACCAGCTGTGCTTTTCTAGCATCACACTCTCCGACTCTGACCTTCACCATCTGCAGTCCTCACTTTCTCCTCATTCAGAGAGTAAGAAGGCAGGGGATGCAGGGAAATCTGTCTGCCTGGATACAGAATTGGCTGGCCCATTGCAGACAGAGTATGGCAGTAGATGGAATGTATTCAGCCTGGAGCTCGGTGACCAGTGGTGTTGCACAGGGATCGGTTTGATGAGATTAGATTCCCTACAGCGTCCTGCTCTTTATGATTTTTATAAATTACTTGGATGAGGAAGTGGAAGGGTAGGTTAGTACGTTTGCCACTGATGAGAAGGTTGGTGGCGTTGTGGAGAGTGTGGAGGGCTGTTGTAGGTTGCAATGGGACATTGGCAGGATGCAGAGCTGGGCTGATAAGGGGCAGATGGAGTTCAATCTGGAAAAGTGGGAAAAGTTCTCTTTGGAAGATCAAATTTGAATGCAGAATACAGGATTAAAGACGGGATTCTTGGCAGTGTGGAGGAATGGAGGGATCTTGGTTTCCATGTCCATAGATCCCTCAAACTTGCCACCCAAGTTGATCGGGTTGTTAAGAAGGCATATGGTGTGTTGACTTTCATTACAGGAGGATTGACTTTAAGAGCATCGAGTTTAT
This sequence comes from Hemiscyllium ocellatum, assembly GCF_020745735.1. Lineage (NCBI taxonomy): Eukaryota > Metazoa > Chordata > Chondrichthyes > Orectolobiformes > Hemiscylliidae > Hemiscyllium > Hemiscyllium ocellatum. Next base: position 36,685,304 of record NC_083438.1, read on the forward strand.
GCTGCAGCTTTTCTCATTGTCACAAAGAAGGATGAGAGGTGACTTGATAGAGGTGTACAAGATGATGAGGGACATGGATAGAGTGGGTAACCAGAGATATGTTCCCAGGGCAGAAACGGCTATCACGAGGGGACATAGTTTTCAGGTGATTGGAAGAAGGTTGAGGAGAGATGTCAGAGGCAGGATCATCAAACAGAGAGCGGTGTGTGAGTGGAATGCACTTCCAACGGTAACAGTAGAGTCGGACACTTTAAGGACATTTAAGCAGCACTTGGACAGACACGTGGATGATAGTAAAATGATCTCAGAATTTGATCTTCGAGTAGGATCAAAGATTGGCACAACATTGACGGGGGAAGAGCATGGACTGTGTTCTACTGTTCTATTTTGCAGCTAGCTCACCGAATTGCGCATTGAGGGTTTATAACTCCCAGTCAGTTTAGCGTTAACAACCCAGTCAAGGTGCTTTAGCTCGATGGGTTACATAGTTTGAATTTCAAGATTCTGTGTTCAGGGCAAACTCCAGAATTTTAGCATAATTCTAAACACTGTCCTGCGGAGCGGTACTGATGATGTCCTCCTCAGTCTGAGATGCTGATTCCACATGCAGCTTCAAGCTACATTCGATTGCTTTCTTGGATATGAAACATTCGAAGGTATCAGTGCCCCTTGGTTACTTCAATCAGCATCACGCACAGAAACAACGAGTACGGTCTATCATTCTGTTTGTGGGAACTTGGTCAACCTTGCTTCTGCCTTTCCTTAATTCCAAAATTTATCATTTTTCACACACGCACTGCAGGTGGTAAAGTCTTTTTGGGCGCCTGGTGATTGTAAATTCGAAAACCTCTCTGTTGTTGTTGTAACGACGTTCCTGTTCTTGATGTCAGTGCTGACAATGGCAGTCGTGACAATGCTGTCATTTTAAAAAGGTTTGAGGACATGCAACATAGAACGGTCCAGCACAGTACAGTCCCTTCACCCCGCGATGTTGTTCAGAGTATTTAACTTAATCTAAGGTCAACCCAACCTACACACCCCTCAATTCACTGCCATCCATGGGCTTGTCCAGCTGTTGGTTAAATGTCCCAAATGTCTCTGACTCTACCAGCAAATCTTGCAGCGCATTCCACACAGCCACCACTCTCTGCATAACGTACCTACCTCTGACATCACAATATTACCTTCCTCCAATCACCTAAATATATGAGCCATTGTGACAGCTACTCCTGCCCTGGGAAAAAGTCTCTGGCTATCTATTCTAGACATACCTCTCATTACCTTGTACACCTCGACCAAGTCACCTCTTCCTTCTCTCCAGTGTGAAAAGCCTGAGCTAACTCAACCTCGCTTCATAAGACAAGCCCTCCAATCCAGGCAGCATTCTGGTAAACCCCCTCTGCACCCTTTCTAAAGCTTCTACGTCCTTCCTATAATGAGGCAACCAGAAGTGGATACAATATTCCAAGTCTAACAAGGTCTAGCAATGGCTTTATAGAGCTGCAGCATAACCTCCCAGCTCTTAAACTCAATCCCCCTGTTCGTGAAAGCCAAAACACCATAAGCCTCCTGAACAACCCTATCAACTTGGGTTGCAAGTTTCAGGGATCTATGTATGTGGACCACAAGAGCCTGTTGCTCTTCCACACTCCCGAGAATCCTGCCTTTAACCCTGTGTTCAGCATTCAAATTCAACCTTCGAAAATGAAGCACTTTGCATTTATCCAGGTTGAACTCCATCTGCCATTTCTCAGCCCAGTTCTGCATCCTGTCAATGTCTAGTTGTACTTTGCAACAGCCCCTGACACTATCTATAACACCATCAACCTTTGTGTCATTGGCAAACTTACTAACCCAACATTCCACTTCTGTGCTTGGATGTTTTGAAGAGAGGCTGGAAAGGCAGAGGTGTCGAAGAGTTTAGTTAAACAATGGAAGACGAGAGGCTAGTTCTCCCATTACAGATTTTTTCTCATTTTGTAACTGTAGCAGTCACATGAAAGGTTAGAAGCTTTGTAAAGAATACCTCTGCCTTTCTCTGAAATCTCTTTCTGGATGCTGTTCCCTCCTGCCTGAAAGAATCTGTGTTTAAATTTCCCTTTGTGCCAAGGGCTGTGTTTGTGGGATGTTACTAGATTGGAACAGTTAATTATTGTGTGTCAGGTTGTTAAGTTTTCCAGTAGTTAATTTATTCTAAATTCTGCTTTCTTTTGTTCATGTTTCAATGGTAGTATTTAAATAAATTCTGTTTTATTTTAAGCTGAGTGGTTTGACCAGCTGAATCACAACTGGAATATTCACTTCACATCTCAATTAAAAATGAGAAAAAGATAGGGGAGAGGCTACTTTGTCTAAATGTTTTCAGTGGGTTCTGGCCTGGTCCAAAACAAGGGGAATGTTCACAATCACACACCTGGAATAATGTTTCAATCTGTCTTCCAGCAAATTTATTGACAATTGTGATTCTCTCTCGTGGAAAATGTGGCATCACCAAAGGTATATCTATCTACCTGATTTCCATGGCAACAGCGGATCTCCTGGTCATTGCATTCAATGTGATACTGAAAACTCTTGGTTTCAAGTACTTCCCAGCTTCCTTCCTGTTTTACACAGCGGTGTGCAAGTTTAACGTCATCATGGGCTATGCTGCTATTGACTGCTCCGTCTGGTTGACCATCGCCTTCACCTTTGACCGCTTTGTGGCCATTTGTTGCCACAATCTGAAAGCCAGATATTGTTCTGCCAGAACAGCAGCCTCAGTGATAACCATTGTTTGTTTAGTGAGCATTTTGAGAAACATTCCATTTTACTACAAATACCAATCTTTGGGCACATGGGGTGGTGTGCCCTGGGGCTGTGGCATCAGACCAGAGTTCTACATCTTGCCAGGATGGGTGGCATTTTTCTGGATCCACCAGCTGCTGAACCCATTGATCCCCTACCTCCTGATCCTGCTGTTCAATGCTCTGACCGTCAGGCACATTGTCTTGGCAAATCGGGCACGCAGGGGTCTCCGAGCTCCCAGTAACAGGGACCAGAGAGGAGATGCAGAGATGGTCAACAGGCGGAAATCCATCATCCTGCTGTTTGTTGTCTCAGGCAGTTTTATATTGTTGTGGATGCCCAAGGTCAGTGTTTTCTTACTGATGGAGATTACCAACAACCATCTTTACCCCAGTTATGACCATCCTGTTATGATCACTGACATATCTGGGACAATGCTCTTCTACCTGAGCTCCTGTACAAACACTGCCCTTTATGCTCTGACCCAGAGTAAATTCAGAGAGGAGCTGAAGAGGGCTCTGAAATACCCCTTCACTCTCATTCGTGAATGTATCCCTATATCAAAATAAGCAAAGTGATTGAGACTGAAGTACCCCACACAGTTTGTGCCCATCTCTGAGTTCTCTCCAATCTTCATGTCTCACCTGAGTTCCCCTGTTATTCTCCACGTAAAGAGATGAAGAGGGGAAATTGTCTGCCTGAGCCGTGGGACGTGGAAAACTTCCCTCACCTTCTTTTCTCTCCTTCACAAAACATTGGGGGTGTTTCTGTCCATGCCTGAGAGAGAGCTCAGGGGGAAAGGAATAAAAGTGAAGAAAAATACATCTTGTGGGCATTGTGTCTTTGTTTGACTTCGGTCCTTTCACAAGTTTGACATCCTAATTTGTGTAGACACAACATGAAGAAAAATGTATGTTATGGGAGTTGTGTCTTGATTCCCTTTACAAATGTCAGATGAATTACAATCACGCACACCGTACTGTTCTATATCTGTAAAATCTTCCTTTTGAGAGAATTGAATTGGTTCCCTACGGTGTGGAAACAGGCCTTTCAGCCCAACAAGACCTCAACGACCCGCCAAAGAGTAACCCACCCAGACCCATTCCCCTGCCGCGTATGTGTTGTGTCTTGATTCCCTTTACAAATGCCAGATGAATTCCAATCACGCACACTCAAAATATTCACCAGGAAACAAAACATTTAATGCTTAATGTGATACTTTCAACATGAGACACTTCATGGAAGTTATTTCTCCCCTCAAACATTCATAATTTGTCCACATCTCTCTTTTTACTTCCATTCCTTTCTCATTCTCTCCATCTGTTGGTTCTGCATTCATTCACAACTGTGTTCATTCATTCAAGGGATATCACAGGGTTCGGTTAGACCAGCATTTATGACCCATCCCTAATTTTCCCGGGAGTAGTTCCGAGTGAGGCACGTTCCTGTGGGTCTGGAACCACATGGAAGGTCACACTAAGCGCGGATGGTCGTATTCTCTTCTCTGAAGGAGATGAGTGAACGAGAGCTTTTTGTATCTGCCAAAAATCAAGGAATGTTTCTTTTGATTGCATTGGTGAGACCAGGCAGAGGCTATGGCAACTGATGAATGGACACTGTGTAACAATGTCCCATACAGGAATGTTTGCTCCCTCATTCAGGGGTTAAGAATATTCATCCTCTGATCTCCGGGAATGTGTTCTCCATGGCAGCCTTTGAGATAATTGACAACACAGAATTGCCAAGCAGAAACTGATAGCTAAGTCCTGTAACCATGAAGACAACCTCAACTCTGACTTTTGGGTTCATGCCACATTGAACATAACCGCACCATACTGTTCTATATCTGTAAAATCTTCCTTTTGAGAGAATTAATTCAGTTCCCTACAGTGTGGAAACAGACCCTTCAGCCCAACAAGTCCACAACGACCCGCCAAAGAGTAACCCACCCAGACCCATTCCCCTGCCGCGTATGTACCCCTGACTAATGCCCCTAACACTATGGGCAATTGAGCATGGCCAATCCACCTGACCTGCATGTCTTTTGGATTGTGGGAGGAAACTGGAGCATCTGGAGGAAACCCGAGCAGAGAATGAGCAGACTCCAGATAGACAGTGGCCTGAGGCTGGAATCAAACCTGGGTCCTTGGTGCTATGAGGCAGCAGTGCTAACCACTGAGACACCATGCTGCCCCAAAGGTTACGCCTTACATAGAATCCTTACAGTCCTTCGGCCCAACAAGTCCACAGTGATCCTCCAAAGAGAAACCCACTCAGACCCATTCCACTATATCCTATATTTGCCCCTGACTGATACACCTAACCTACATATTGCTGAACACTATGGGACAATTTAGCCTGGCCAATTCACCCTATCCTGCACATCTTTGGACATAGAACAGTACAGCACAGTACAAACCCTTCAACTTTTGATGTTGTGTCAGCCTGTTATCTTCCTCTAAGATCAGACTATCCTACATACTCTTCATTGTACTATCATCCATGTGCCTATCCAAGAGTTGCTTAAATATCCCGAATCTATCTGACTCCACTCCCACCGCTGGCAGTGCATTCCACACACCCACCACTCTCTGTGTAAAGAACCTACCTCTGACATCTCCCCGAAACCTTCTAACAATCGCCATACCATTATGCCTCTGCACAATAGACTTTTCTGTCATTGGAAAAGTATTCTATCTACCCACTCTATGTGTGCCCCTCAACATCTTTTAAATCTCTGTCAAGTCACCTTTCATCCTTCTTCACACCAATGAGAAAAGCCCTTGCCCCCCTCAACCTTTCTTCATAAGACACACCCTCCAGTCCCGGCAGCATCCTGGTAAATCTCCTCGGAACCCTTTCCACATCTTTCCATATAATGAGGCAACCAGAACTGAACACAATATTTCAAGTGTGGGTCTAACCAGGGCTCTATAGAGCTGCAGCATAACCTCACGCCTCTCAAACACAATCTCCCTGCTAACGAAAGCCAACACATCATACGTCTTCTTAACAACCCAATCAATTTGGGTGGCAACTTTGAGGGATCTATGGACATGAGCCATAAGATCCCCTTGTTCCTCCACTCTGCCAAGGATCCTGCCTTTAGACCTATACTCTGCATTCAAATTTAACCTTCATATTTTTCCAGGTTAACTCCATCTGCCTCTGCTCAGCCCAGTTCCGCATCTGTCAATGTCCCGTTGCAACCTACAACAGCTCACCACACTATCCACAACTCCACCAACCTTCATGTCACCAGCAAGCTCCGAACCCACCCTCCCACTTCCTTATCCAAGTCATTTATAGAAAGACAAGAGCAGATGTGCCAGAACGGATCCCTGTGGAACCACCACTGCTCACCGAGCTCCAGTGTGAATACTTTCCATCTACCAGCTCATTCTGTCTTCTGTGAACCAACCAATTCTGTATCCAGTCCGACAGGTTTCCCTGTATCCCATGCCTCCGTACTTTCTGAGTGAGCCTACCATGGGGAACCTTATCAAACAACTTGCTGAAATCCATGTACACAACTGCTGTATATTCAATATGTTTTGTCACATCCTTAAAGAATTCAATAAGGCTTGCGAGGTATTAGATTAGATTAGATTACTTACAGTGTGGAAACAGGCCCTTCGGCCCAACAAGTCCACACCAACCCGCCGAAGCGCAACCCACCCACACCCCTACACTTACCCCTTACCTAATACTACGGGCAATTCAGCATGGCCAATTCACCTGACGGTGGGAGGAAACCGGAGCACCCGGAGGAAACTCCACACAGTCAGTCGCCTGAGTCGGGAATTGAACCCTGGTCTCAGGCGCTGTGAGGCAGCAGTGCTAACCACTGTGCCACCGTGCCGCCCACAATCCTCTCCAGAATCCTCTCCAATACTTTT
>NC_083438.1:36692486-36836653 GCF_020745735.1 Hemiscyllium ocellatum
CCCACCACCGACATAAGACTGACTGGTTTGTAATTCACAGGATTATCTCCATTACTTTCTTGAACAAAGAAATAATATTTGCCACCCTCCAATCACATGCATTTCTGCAATGGACAGTGAGGATGCAAAGATCCTGACCAAAGGTGCAGCAATCTCTCCCCTCCCTTCCTGCGGTAACGTGGATCATATTTCATCTGGCCCAGGGGATTTATCTATCCTTCCATTTTTCAAAGTTTTCAGCACTTCCTCCTTCCTAACATCAACCTTTTCGAGTGTATCAGTCTGTATCACGCTGTCCTCAGAAACGTCAAGCTCCCTCTCAGTAGTGAATACTGAAGCAAAGTATTCATTAAGGACCTCACCTACTTCGTCTGATTCGAGGAGCAAGATCCTTCCCTTGGCCCTACCCTCACGCTGGCCATCCTCTTGTCCCTCACATTAATATAGAATGCCTTAGGGTTTTCCTTCATCCTTCCCGCTAAATCATTTCCATGCCTCCTTCTAGCTCTCCTAAGTCCATTCTTCAGTTCCTTCCTGGCTAACTTGTAACCCTCGAGGAGAAAGTGAGGTCTTCAGATGCTGGAGATCAGACCTGAAAATGTGTTGCTGGAAAAGCGCAGCAGGTCAGGCAGCATCCAAGGAACAGGAAATTCAACAGTTCAGGCATAAGCCCTTCATCAGGAACCCTGATGAAGGGCTTATGCCCGAAACGTCAAATTTTCTGATCCTTGGATGCTGACTAACTTGTAACCCTCTAGATCCCTGTCTGACCCTTGCCTCCTCAACCTTATGTCAGCTTCCTTCTTCCTCTTGACTGGATGTTCCACATCCCTTGTCACCCAAGCTTCCTTCACCCTACCATCCCTTCCTTGCTTCAGTGAGACAAACCTGTCCAGCACTCTCAGCAAGTGCTTCCTAAACAACTTCCACGTTTTTATTGTGCATTTCCCTGAGAACATCAGTTCCCACTTTCGGCATCCCAGTGCCTGCCTAATAGCATTGTAATTCCTCCTCCTCCAATTCAATACTATCCCATACTGACTGTTCCTTTCCCTCTCCATGACAATAGTAAAGGCCATGGAGTTGTGAGCACTATCACCAAAATGATCTTCCACCGAGAGAGACGATGCCTGATCTGGCTCTTTGCCAAGCACCAAATCCAATATGGCCTCCCCTCAGTCAGCCGATCTACATATTGAGGTAAAAACAATGACTGCAGATGCTGGAAACCAGATTCTGGATCAGTGGTGCTGGAAGAGCACAGCAGTTCAGGCAGCATCCAACGAGCAGTGAAATCGATGGAAGGGGCTTTTGCCTGAAATGTCGATTTCGCTGCTCGTTGGATGCTGCCTGAACTGCTGTGCTCTTCCAGCACCACTGATCCTATCTACATATTGAGTCAGAAATCCTTCTGAGACACACCTGATAACATCTACTCCATCCAAACTATTTCAACTCAGGAGATTCAAACCAGTATTAGAGAAGTTAAAGTCACCCATAACAACAACCCTGTTACTGCTGCACATTTCCAAAATCTGCCCCCCCCCCCCCCCAATAAAGTGACTGCTCCTTTCCTGATTCCTGTTTCTCACTTCCACCCACACTGAGTCTGCAGACAAGCCCTCCTCGGGGACCTCCCTTTCTGCAGTTGTGCTACTATCCATGATTAACAATGCCACCCCCTCACCTCTTTTACCTCCCTCCCTCTTCCTTTTGAAACATCTAAACCCTGAAACATTCAACAACCCACTCCTGTCTCTGTGACACCCAAATCTCAGTAATGACTGCAACATCATAGTTCCAAGTACTGATCCATGCTCTGCATTCATCACCCTTATTCCTGATACTTATTGCATTAAAATAGACAAATATCAACCCATCACACTGACTGTACCTTTGCCTATTCCAGCTCTCTGCACTGTCTGTTTAAATACTCCATCGTGTGATCCGTAGCTCCACTTCCCAGTCCCCAGACAATCTAGTTTAAACCCTCCCGAAGAACTCCAGCAAACCCCCAGCCCAGGACATTGGTGTCCCTACAGTTCAGGTGTAAATGGTCCTCCTTTTATCTGCTCCACCTTCCCCAGAAGGTATCCCAATGATCCACATAGCTGAAGTCATCTCACCTACACCAGCCCTGCAGCCATGTGTTCACCTGTACTCACTCTCTGTACCAAGCCTCCCGAGCCCTCGGCACCGGTAGCAATCCTGAGTTTACTACTCTGTTCATCCTTCCATTCCGCTTTCAAACTAACTCCCACGGTTCACTTTTCTGGCCTTCATTCTTTCCCTACCTATGCTATCGGTGCTACAATGTCTTCCCATGAAGAAGTCTGTAGATTCGATCCGAGACATCGCTAACCCTGTCATCCGATTGGCAACATACCATCCAGGAGTCTTGCTCTCAACCACAGAATCTTCTTCATCTAGATCATTAATGTGTAAAGTGAAGAGTTGTGGTCCCTACACTGAGCTGTGCGGAACACCACTTGTCACCAGCTGCCATCCTGAGAAGGGTCCGTTTATCCCCACTCTCTGCTTCCTGCCAGACAGCCAGGCTTCTATCCATGCTAGCACCTTACCTCGAACGCCATGGGCCCTTATCTTACCCAGCAGCCTCCTGTGTGGCACCTTGTCAAAGGCCTTCTTGAAGTCCAGGTAGAGAACATCCATTGGCTCCCCTTGGTCTAACCTGCTCATTACTTCCTCAAAGAATTCTAGTAGATTTGTCAGGAATCACCTCCCCTTGATGAAATCTATTTTACCATCTACATCCAATTTTTTGGAAGTCTCATCCTTCACAATGGTTTCCAAGATCTTACTCACAACTGAAAGTAGGCTAATTGGTCTGTAATTTTCAGTCTTTTGCCTTACTCCCTTTTTAAACAGGTGTTGCACTGGTGATTTTTCCAATTTCCTGAGGCCCTCCCTGATACTAGTGATTCCTGAAAGATCACCACTACCACCTCCACTATCTCTGCAGCTATCTCCCTTAGAGTTCTGGGGTGTAGCCCATCTGGTCCAGGTGACTTATCCACCTTCAGGCCATTCAGTTTATCTATCACCTTCTCCTTGGTGATGGCCACCATACTCAGCCCTGCCGCCTCTCTCTTGAATTTTTGGGATTTTGCGCGTGGTTTAAACTATAAAGATTGACGTGAGATAATTATTCAGTTCCTCAGCCATTTCCTTGTTCCCACTACTCTCTCTCCAGCGTAACTTTCCAGCAGCCCAATGTCCACTTCTGCCTCTTTTGCCCTTTATATAGCTGAAGAAACTCTTACAGTCTTGCTTTATGTTGCTGGCTAGCTTACCCTCAATTGCAACCTTTTTCCTGCTAATTTCTTTTTTTGATACCCTCTGTTGTTCTTTGTAAGCTTCCCAATCCTCAGGTTTCCCACTGCCCTTCCCCACATTATGTTCTTTCCCTTTTGTTTTGATGCTACCCCTGACTTTCCTGGTCAGCCATGGTTTCCTCATCCTCCCTGTACCTTGCTTCTTTTCCCTCAGGATGAATCCCTGCTGTGTCTCCTGAGTTACTCCCAGAAACCCCTGCCACTGCTGTTCCACTCCCTTTCCTGTTAGGCCCCACTCCCAGTCCATTCTCCCCAGCTCCTCCCTCATGTCTCTGCAGTTGCCTTTATTCAGCTGTATTAATGTTCCCTCAGATTCTACCTTCTCCCCCTCTAATTGTGGAGTAAATTCGATAATTTTATGATCACTGCCTCCTCAGGATTCCTTCACCTTAAGCTCCCTTACCAAGTCTGTCTCATTGCACATCCCTGAATCCAGAATTGCGTGTTCCTGAGTGGACCCCACCATGAGCTGCTTCATAAAGCCATCTCGGAGCCATTCCACAAATTCCTTTTTTTTGTAATCCGCTACCAACCTGCATATTAAAATCCCCCGCGATCACTGTAACTTTGCCTTTCCTACACATCTTTTTCTATCTCCTGATGTATCTTGCGACCCAGCTTCTGACTATTGTTTGGAAGCCTGTACGGATCTCCAACTGTGGATTTTTTTTCTACTTTCAAAGTTCTTCAATTCTACCCCCTCAGATTCTACACCATCTGAACTTACTTTTTCTGACATTTGATTTATTTTCATTTCTAACTGATGCGGAAGCCCCACCCCCTCTGCCCACCAGCCTGTCTTTTTGATAGAGTGTGAAGCCTTTAAGATTCAGTTCCTGAATATTTAAATGTGATCTGAATGTCCCACCAGCTTCAAGGAAACACCATGATCCCAAAGCCACAGAAAAATCATGCAATGTCTACCTCCCGATGGTTCAGATCTCCATCATTATGAAGCGCTCTGAGAGGTTAGCCATTACTCACATCAGCTCCATCCTCCCAGAATGCCTCAATCTTTTCCAATTTGCCTCTGAATGCAACAAGTAAATGGCAGGAGCTATCTCCCTGGCCCTACCCTCATTCCTGGAACAACTGGTTAACAAGGAGGTCAATGTCACTCTGCTACCCATTGACTACAGTTTAACCTCCAACACATAATTCCAAACAAACTCATTTCGAAGCTCAGAGACCTCGGTTTTGGTATCCCCCCTCTGTAACGGGATCCTCGACTTCTTGGTGAGATTAGATTACTTACAGTGTGGAAACAGACCCTTCGGCCCAACAAGTCCACACCGGCCCGCAACCCACCCATACCCCTACATTTGCCCCTTACCTAACACTATGGTCAATTTAGCATGGCCAATTCACCTAACCTGCACATCTTTGGACTGTGGGAGGAAACCGGAGCACCCAGAGGAAACCCACGCAGACACGGGGAGAATGTGCAAACTCCACACAGTCAGTCGCCTGAGGCAGGAATTGGACCCGGGTCTCTTGCGCTGTGAGGCAGCAGTGCTAACCACTGTGCCACCATGCCGCCCACAAACCTCAATCGGTAGGACAAGGCGACAACATTTTCTCCAGCGTAATCCTCAACAACAAGGCCCAGCAGGTCTGCATACCCAGCCCTCGACTCTGTGCCTTCATCACACACGGCTGGGTGGCCATTTCCTGCCCCAACTCCGTTTGCAAGGTTGCTGAAGACACCGTCATTGTCGGTCGGATCTCAAGCAACATTGAGACAGAACACACAAAAGAGACTGAGGGCGAGGTGACACAGTGTAAGGACAATTGTTACAGATTTACCACAGGAAGAATGCTGCCTGGGCGCATGTCAGTGTGGTATGGCTACTGCTTCTCCCAAGCTGGTGAGAAACTGCAGAGTGTTGTGAATACAGCCCAGTCCCTCACACAAACCAGCCTTCAATCCACTTACTCCAACCATTTGTCCCATTGTGACTGGAAAGCAACCATCTGTCCCATCAAACAACCGTCCCACCCCAGTTATACTCTTCCATCCCCTTCTATCAGTCAAAAGACGTAAACGTTTGAATACATGTTCAAACAGATTCAAGAACAGCTTCTTCCCCGCTGTTAACTGACTGTTGGACGGACATCTCGAACGTTGATGATGATTTCTCTCCCTGCAGCTTCTCTGTGGCTCTAACACTGTATTCTGCACTCGGTTCTGCTACCCTGATGCACTTCCTATGGTACAATCTGCCTGTACAGCACGGAAAACAACACTTTTCACTGTTTCTTGGCACATGTGACAACATCAATATCGACCAATTCCAAAATATTCATCTTCATTTAATTGACTACATTGTCACCAGATAGGGAGAGAATAAGAGAAAGAGAGACCTGAAGGGTTCAGTGGAGATGAAAGGAGAGGAAGGGAAGGGAACGTAGGATAAGGTGCTGGCCTTGTTATCACTGGGTTGTTCATTCCGATGACACTAATAAGGTTCTGGGGATCTGAGTCCAAATCCTACCATGGAGTTTTCCCTTCAATACAAATCTGGAATTAAGAACTTCAGGATGAACATGAAACAGTCCTTGATTGTTGGGGGATAAAGTACCATTTGGTTCACTCATTCCCTTCAGGAAAATGAAACCTAGCGTCTTTGCTCAGTCTGAACCTACAGGTGACTCCAGACCCACTGCAATGTGCTTCACTCTAAACTGGCCCCTGGGTAATTAGGGATAGGTAATATATGTCAGTCTATCCAATCCCACTGATGTCTGTCGAATGAGTTTAGATCAGGTTAGATTCCCTACAGCGTGGAAACAGGCCCTTCGGCCCAACCTGTCCACACCGACCCTCCAAAGAGTAACCCCCCAGACCCATTTCCCTCTGACTAATACACCTCATACTATGAGGCAATTTAGCATGGCCTAATCACCTGACCTGCACATCTTTGGACTGTGGGAGGAAACCGGAGCACCTGGAGGAAACCCACGCAGACACGGGGAGAATGTGCAAACTTCAGACAGACAGTCGCCCAAGGCTGGAATCGAACCTGAGACCCTGGTGCTGTGAGGCAGCAGTGCTAACCACTGAGCCACCGTGCTGCCCCGAAACAGTAGAAACAACAGATGGAGGGAATGGGAAAGGAATGAAAGTAAAGGAGATGTAGACAAATTATGAATGTGTGGAGAGAGGAACAGCTTCAATGATGTGTCTCATGTTGAAAGTATCACCTTAAACCCTGAGATGTTCTTTTTTTCCCTGAAGACCATTTTAAGTGTGTATGATTGCAGATCATGTGAGGTTTGGAAAAAGAATTAAGTAAAATGGAGACATAACATTGACAGCATGCATTTTTGATCGCTTTTTATTCATTTCCTCATGAAAACTCTCTCAGCCATGGACAGAATCACGTCCACTGTGTAATAAAGCAGAGAAAAGGAGGTGAGGGAAGTTTTCCAGTCAGACCGTTCTCAGACCCTTGTCAGGATACAGCCCAGCAGGGAATCCAGGCCTCCGTCCGCAGGGCTGAATATTAAAGTACAATCCAAAAGACATTGCACTCCACAGGGCTTTGGGGGGAATTGGACAATTGCAAAAGAGCTGGTGCTGGAAGGGAGGGTGTAGAATGCACACTCTCCACATTGAGAAGCAGAGTGGGTCAAAGCGACATCAACCATCTGAAATCTCATAGGAAGAGAGATGTGCCCATGCATCAATGCAGCTTTAACAAACTGACCGTATTTTTTTAAAGACTGTTGGACAACTCTGTTTCTCAAAGAAATGATGTGGAAGTGGTGTTGTTGGGCTGGGGAAGGGCTTCATCTGACAAAGGAGCAGCCCAGTGAAAGCCTGCGATTCCAAATAAACCTGTTGGAATGCAAACTGGTGTCATGAGACTTCTCACTCTCGCAAGGAAAGGGGCGATGTGTTCACTTGGTCCAAGGGCTAGAGAAGAGTAATACAGAAATAACCAGAGAAAGGACCAATAGACATGAACTAGCACTCATGTCGAGCCACAGACGTGTACATCTCACGGCAGAAGAAGACAATTCCTTCTCTTCTCTCAGTTGCACGGAACATAACAGGAAAAATCAGGTGAAGTCCCGAAACTAGAGAGAGCTCAGCGAGGGACATAAACTGTGCTCCTGTCTCAACCGCATTTCTTATTTTGATGAAGAGATACATTCACAGATGAGAGTGAAGGGATATTTCAGAGCCCTCTTCAGCTCCTCTCTGAATTTACTCTGGGTCAGAGCATAAAGGGCAGTGTTTGTACAGGAGCTCAGGTAGAAGAGCATAGTCCCAGATATGTCAGCGATCATAACAGGATGGTCATAACTTCGAAACAAATGGGCGTTCGTAATCTCCATCAGTAAGAAAACACTGACCTTGGTCATCCACAACAATATAAAACTGCCCGAGACAACAAACAGCAGGATGATGGATTTCCGCCTGTTGACCATCTCTGCATCTCCTCTCTGGTCCCTGTTACTGGGAGCTCGGAGACCCCTGCGTGCCCGATTTGCCAAGACAATGTGCCTGACGGTCAGAGCATTGAACAGCAGGATCAGGAGGTAGGGGATCAATGGGTTCAGCAGCTGGTGGAGCCAGAAAAATGTCACCCATCCTGGCAAGATGAAGAACTCTGGTCTGATGCCACAGCCCCAGGGTACACCACCCCATGTACCCAAAGATTGGTATTTGTAGTAAAATGGAATGTTCCTCAAAATGCTCACTGACCAGACAATGGTCACCACTGACGCTGCTGTTCTGGCAGAGCAATATCTGGCTTTCAGATTGTGGCAACAAATGGCCACAAAGCGGTCAAAGGTGAAAGCGATGGTCAACCAAACGGAGCAGTCAATAGCAGCATAGCTCATGATGATGTTAAAACTGCACACCGCTGTGTAAAACAGGAAGGAAACAGGGAAATATTTGAAACCAAGTGTTGTGAGCATTACACTGAATACAATGACGAGGAGATCTGCTGTTGCCATGGAAATGAGGTAGGTGGATATACCTTTGGTGATGCCACACTTTCCATGAGAGAGAATCACAATCGTCATTAAGTTAGCTGGAAGAGACATTGAAAAATTAATCTACATGTGGGATCATGAACCTTCACTGCTACAGTAGGCATCAATATCAAAAACAAGGACAGGGACAGTTACAACAATTAGTACAAGAAGGATTTTTAATGGATAACCACCAGATGCCTGGAAATACTTTATCATCTATGGTGCATGTCTTAAAAATGATAAATTTTGTAATTAAGGAGGGGCATCAGCAAGATTGATCAAGTTCCCACAACCAGAATAAAAGATAGTTGCTGTTAATTTTTTGTGTGATGCTGATTGAGGGAGAGGGACTGGTGAGGAAACCAAGTATTATTGGTGCCTTGGGATAGTTAATATCCAATAAAGCAAGCAGAAGCTGTGTTGGCTTGATACTGCATGTGGAATCAGCACCTCAGACTGACTAGCACACCATCAGTACTGCACAGCAGGGCAACGTTTAGCATTGTGCTGAAATTCTGGAGTTAACTCTGAACACAGAATTTTGAAATTCAACTGATGCAAACAATTGAACCAAAACAACTGAGTAGGATGAGAAAGCTGAACTGAGGGAGTTATAAATCCTCAACATGTAATTGGGATGAGCTAGTTATAAGTTGGACAAAACTGCCTTATTCTAATTGGTTCCACACAGAACTCTCCTTTGCATAACAAGATAAATATGCACAGAGTGATTGATTACAAATTCTAGCCAATATATTCTTGACTAAGAAGAGAGTGAAGGTGAAATGACCATATAGCAAACTGCATGAAGTGTTTGATTTCACATCCAAAGCAAATGACGGACGTTATGCCTATCCCAGCATTCTGAATTTGATTTGACTGGAATGCTGATGGATAATGGGAGATTAAAGTTCTCAATGAATTATCTGTAAGATGGTCTTTTGTAGAGTTACATGTTCAACCTGTCGGCTGTAGGACTTGAGGGAGAGTTTTCATGTTATTGAGTATTTTTTCTGCAGTGTGTTTGGTTGCCAATTCTACCAGATCACATGGATTGATTGGAGCAAAAGTTAGAGGCAATGAGGAATTTACAAGAGCTAGAGGGTGTGCTGCTACCTTACTACCACCCTTGCCACCTCCCCCACCTTACTCGTTTAAATCTTCCGGAGCAGCTCTAGCAAATCTCTCTGTCAGTATATTTGACCCCGCCCAATTCAGGTACAATCCATCCTTCTTGTACAGTTCACTTCTACCCCAGAAGAGATTCCAATGATTGAAAAGTGTAAACCTTCTCCCATGCACCAGTTCCTCAACCATGAATTCATCTGCTCTCTCCTCCTATTCCTACTCTCACTAGCTCGTAGCACCGGGAGTATTCCAGATATTACCTCTGTCAAGGACCTCATTTTTAAAAAATAATTCTGCCCAACTTCATACATTCTCCCTTCAGAATCTCATCCTTTTCCAATCCTATGTCGTTGATTCCAATGACATCCTGCTGGGCCCTCTCTCCTTTGAGAACATTCTGCACCCTCTCTTCAACATCTTTTATCCTGGCACTAGGGAGGCAACACACCATTCTGATTTATTGCTGCTGGCCACAGAAATGTCTGTCCGTGCCTTGGACTGTACATTCCCCTATCGCAATTTTTTTGCTTGGAACCCGACTTACCCCTCATTGCATTACAGCCTGTCTCAATATCAGAAACTTGGCTTCCATGCTACGTTCCCCTGAGAGTCCATCACCCCCTACATTTTCCAAAACAGCATACTTGTTTGAAATGGGGATAGTCACAGGAGACTCCTGCACTACCTGCACTACCCCTCCTAGCTTTCCTGGAGTTAACCCGTCCATTTGACTGTAGCTGAGGCTTTTCTCCCCTCCTATAACTGCTATCCATCACACCCTCTAGCTCTTGTAAATTCCTCATTACCTCTAACATTTGCTCCAACCAATCCATGCGATCCAATAGAATTGGCAACCAAGCACACTTACTGCAGACAAAATAATCAGTAACATGGAAACTCTCCCTAAACTCCCACGTCTTACAGGATGAGGATGTAACTCTAAAAAAAATCATCTTTGTTCCTTCACAATCAATAGATCCAGAAAGATAGCATTTTCTGTTTGCTCTAAACAAAAACAGTGCTCCAGGCTAACTTAGTATTTCTGGTTAATATTTTTAAAATTTAATCAACAGGCAGATTTCAATAAAATTTATAATCAAGAAAGAACCCGTTTTATTCAGTACAGCAACCACATAGCAAAGTTACACATTTAAAACTATGCATTTATCTGTTCCTGTGCTGTGAGCTCTCCCACATAGGTTCCTCCAAGGTCAGCTGTGAATTTCACTTTTTAAACTTTTTCCTAGACCAATTCTGACGTCCAGAGATACAGGAACTCAAACAGCAAAGGTTGCAACTGTGCAGATTCATTGCTGGGTCAGTTACCTCCCTCCCTCACTGACAATGCGTTCGCTGCCTATCGTCTGTCTTTCTGTCTTTTAAGAGTGCTGTTGTTTTGAGGGTTTTATTTCCCCAAAGTTCCAAAACAATGCAAAAGCAAACAAAACAGCAATTTCTGCTCCTGGAATTCGAGGAAGTGATCTCCAACACCTAAAATATCTCAAAACGGAGCAGCTCCTACAGCCATCTTCTCATTCTTCATTTTGGATTTTTTTGGTCAGTCGGGGAAATCAAGGAATGTAGAGAAAGAGCAGGATGTGAGGAATTTCCCATCAGCCAAGATCCGAGTTATTGGAGAAGCAGGCTCAAGGGAAATGGGCTTCAGGTTTAGGGTTTATTCTGCTCATGGTCCCTATACCACCTTCATCATGTTCAGTTCGAAGGACACTGGGCAACCTCTTTCCTCTCTCCATGCAACTGAAGATTCACATTCCTGGTAACATGGCACTGCAGCTTCCCCAAGGTCACTCCTTCAATCAGTCCATCCACATCCCACTTCCAAAGTAATCCATCAAATATCTCACCATAAAACACAGACAGAACTATAAACACGACAGTCAGTCACGGGGAAGATCTCCTCACCTGGAACACAGACAATTGCAAAGAAATGGAAGAAAGCGAATAAGATCTGTAGAATTATTGGTCCTTGCATTGTTAATGTTGGGCGATCTCATTCATTAACTCTCGTGCAGGGCTTGGAGTCTGGACTGAGCTCCTGAGATAAGAATCAACACTCCCTTATACATAATCGTAAACACCATGTGTGACGTCTGGTGTCAGTTCCAGTCTACTAAACACTTTCTTAAAAATCATTCACATTACATTGTACAGTCCCACAACACTGGCATATTCCACATGGAGATACAAAAGGATTGTGAACAGCACTCCCTAAAGAATGCTCCTTAAGATAATACTTGTACTTGCTTTCCAAACACTGTTCTGACAGTGTTAGTTTTTCTACTTTTTTTCATTATCCACCTTCTTTCTCTCACATGTCAGTCACTCAATATATTATCGTCCACGGAGGGTTGACATCCTGGACTTATGTTCCAACAATAGACTGCTGTCCTTTATCTTGTCAAGAGGGAGTTCACAACTGTGCTTTGAATATTAAGTAGCACCAACATTCGACTTGCAATTGACTTTTAAAAAAAAATACCAGGGAACATTTTATTTCTCAAACATGTGGTAAAATTCACATCAAACTCTTTTGTGATGTTTATCAAATTGTAACAGTCTTCCACTGAAGAAAACAAGAAAACAATCAGATGGGTTTTAACTGAGCCCATTGCTGCTCCATCACTTAGAGTCTAACTGAAACCATCTCTATCCAGCTGAGTCCATTGGAACTCAACTGAGCTCAGCTCATGCAGCTTACACACCCCTGAACTCACTCTACTCGAGTTCAATACAACACCCAGATGCAATGGGTCCAATTCCAATGTCATGGCACATTCAGCAACAAATACGCATTTGTTCATATTACTAAGTTGCTCAATATGTTCCAGTCGCGTTAATAGACACTGTTGGACAGATCTGCCGTGTTTTTCCTCTTCAACCATGGATCTCGTGTCATGAATCCAGACACATAATGAATAAACTCATTAAAATAGTATTGAGGAAGGACATATGTTATTGCAATTTTTGACTTGCACTCATCAGGACAAAGAGCAAGAATGCAAATTAAATCCAAAAACCAATATTGATGCTATATCGTTCGGAGTTAAGGCACGGACTGAGAATGCTAACTCTTACCACTGGCACTGAATCATCCCTGTTTTCTTGATAATCTCTTAACACCTTCCTTTAAGTTGTTAACTTAATTAATTGGTTTCACACTCGAGACAATTCATCTACTTTCACATTATCTTGTACAATGAAGGGAGAGCCCCTAACTGCCAACTTTGTGAAACAGATGACAGAAGTTGGTTATCGATGAGGTCACTCTCCAGGAATTGGTTCCAGCAAGTCTGGAAAAGACCTTATCTCAGGCAGAGTGCAGATGTTGGATGGCAACAGGGATATCATGGAGGAGACAGTCAGTCTGTCAGGGCGTGGTCACAAGTTGGGTTGGGTTTGGGCTGTGTTTCTGTTAATCTGGCTATTGGCGCTGCAGGGTAAAGATTTGAAATCTTCCTGCCTAACTTCCTTAATCAGCTCTTTTGAACTCAGAGAACAGAAAACTAAGTCATAAGTATGACTGTCTTTATTTGAGTGAACTGTAAAGGAGAGTCTGATTCATATCTTCAAAATGTCAAGCAAGAAACCATCATCCCTGCCCAAGAACCACCCTGTGAACCGCTGAAATAATTTGGTCAGCTTTCTCACATTCTTTAATGTATCCCTGAACTGTGTTCGTTTGTCCGTCTACTGTATGAATGAGGCTGAAAACAAAGCTATTGGGGTTTAAAATGTAGACCAACTAAAATACTTTGCTGTTTATGTTTACTCTGTTAACATTGCCCCTTTGTTAATAAATTGCTAAGCCCTGTATTTGCCGTACAAACCAGTGTCTGGAATTAATTATTCGCAGAGTCTGAAATGGCTATTTAAAAGAATGGTTAGGAAGCATTGTGTCAATGTTGATGGTCTTTGAATGATTTAATTTTACTGCATTGTGAATACTGAGGGAGGGAGGATGGTGTAATCCAATAGTCTGTCTCCAAGTTTTAACAGTATTTCAATATCATGTGACTTTTCCCAGCCTCAATGGGCAATGAAATGCACCATGGGATTGCAAACTGACATAAGGTGATCCGCATCACTCTTTTCCTGCTCCGACAATCAACGTTCCTCTCAGGGCTAATGGATCACAGCGGTTAGGGAGAAACCAGGAACAGGGGACTGAGTTAGATAGCAGAGTAAGTATACATGAACCTCTCCCTGTCTCTGAAATCTCCATGCACCCCTCAAAACCCTCCCTATCTCCAGCCCCTACACATCCTCCTTATCTCCGTAACCTCCTCCAACTCCTACATCCCCCACCTCTGTTACCTCTTCCAGTCCTCACAACCCTCCCTATGTCTGTCGTCTCATACAGTCCCTACACCCCTCCCTAATTCTGTCAATTCCTCCAAACCCAGCACTCCCAACTCTCTCTAAAACCTCTATCAACCCCAACATCGCATTCTACCTCTGTAAACTCCTCCAGCTCCTCCACAACCTCCCATTCTCTATAACTCCATAAAGCCCTTACATCCTCTCCGTATCTCTGTAACCTCCTCTAGCCCTTATACCCCCTCCCCATCTCTGTAATCTCCTACAGCACGCGTACCCCTCCTTTTCTTGGTAACATCCTCCAAATTTTCAAACACTCTCCCCAGCTGTTTCACCTTCAGTCCCTGAAACTGTTTGTGGAGATTCCTGAGAAATTGGATGAAACAAACACCACTCATTAGACATGAGAAACTTCAGAACCGAACATCTGTGTGAAAATATCATTCCACCTGGTCCAAAAAACCAATCGTGAAGTCGTCCCCACAGACATGGGAAAGATTCCAGAAGGAACTAGTCAATGAGAAACTGAAAGAGGTATCAGTGGCGTGTGATTTCTCTTTGCTTGAGTCTGCAGTAATGGACAATTTTGCAAATATTGCTGAATATATCTAATTTTAAGCTCATGAAAACCTGCCTTCTGTGCTAAATATGTGTTTGTTTTTTTCTCTGTTTTCCAATAAACTTCTGTTGTCGACAAAACCTATGATGCTGTGTGTCGCTGTGCCACAGTGATAAACTGTGAGATTAATGAATGCCAAAAATTAATTATACCAGAACTGAGGTCACAGTCTGAAGGTACAGGGTAAACCATTTAGGGCTGAGACCAGGAGAAATGTCTACAAACTCAGAGTGTTGAGCTTCTGGAGTTCTTTATTAAAGCAAACTGTAGAGGGCAAAAGATTGAATGTTTTCAAGATGGAGTCAGGTATAGTTCTTAGCACTAAAGGGATCTAAGGGTATGAGGAGAAAGCAGGAACAGGGGACTGAGTTGGATGATCAGCTATGTTTATATCAAATGGGATTGACAATGAATTGATGGGATGAGTGGACTCCCCACGTCCCGATGTTTAATGTTTCAAGATGATCTATCAATTCAGGTTTCATTCTGGGATTGACCTTGTTCCATAGTACAATCAGTTTGGACACTATCATGTTGTTGAGTCATTCTTGTTTTGACTGATACCCACTGACTGTTGGACGTGCAGTGAGGAATCTCATTGTTACGTGCAATGTTTCCTTCCTTGCCACTTACATTTTACCACATTTGGCCAATCTGTGATGTGAGGTGGTTCCTCACCTGCTCAGGTATAAAAGGTGAAAAAAATCAAAGGAGAAGACCATTCAGCCCTCTGAGCCCATTCTGTCACACCATAGCTGTTCCGTCCCTCTCCTTGTTTGACCATCATGGCTCCACACGCCTTGCCACACTCACCCAACCAAAACATCACCAACTGAGCATCAACATCGGCGAGAACTGAACTGAACTCTGGGAGAAAAGGAAGGCTGGTTCTCCATAGGGAGATTTCGGGGAAAAGGCAACTTTATTTTAGATGGATCCATTAATTGTGTCTGATGCACTGGAGACCTGTTCTGGAGTGAAAGGATCTTACCCTCACATTTACTGAGTAAATGAGAATGTTGTGTCTGAAATGGTAACTTTCTACAGTGGGATCTGATACAATATCTCTCTAGGTTTAGTGCCTAGAATTTAGTCACTGCCCACAATGTCAAGGGGAACAGTGTACAAAATTCGCACAACTTTGGCTTCAGTCACTACACCCACAGTAATCCGTCCAGTGTCTGACATAAGAAGCGAAATTCGAATAACTCATTTCGTAATCCAAGCATTTCCAAAGCAGCAGTGATAAACAAACACACTTATTTGTTCATGAAAGTCCTTGGGGTGGGAAAGGGAAGAGATTATAATTTGTTCCATTTCTATTTTCAAACGGCCAGCGTAGAGGGAATGTGCAATGTCACAGGAATGTGCTTAATGAGCCTGCTCAGTACACTGGAATAACATGGAGTATGTCACAGGGGGTATATCATACTGTGTACATAAGGAACCATTTACAATTCAGTTTCTGAACTTGTTCCTGTAGACTCAATGAATAGAGACACACATCATGCAACAACCAATAATTTTAGAGATTCTGTTTGTTTTCTGAAAAGGTCTTGCAATCGTCTGTCTTCCAGGTGAGGAGACCATCTTACCTTCTTAAATTATGGTACTCTGTCTATTTTTAATGGTAAGGCATTAGAAAGTTGACTTTGAAATCAAGAGAGTCAAGATTAGAGTGGTACTGGAAAAGCACAGCAGGTCAGGCAGCATCTGAGGAGCAGGAAAATTGACGTTTCAGGCAAAATCAAAAGCCTCCTGGTATTAATCCCCAAAGTGAAGAGCAAGGACATTATCTTGTTTCATTCATTGTACTCAGGAAGATAATTGTGTGAAGGGTGAGAATCTTCAGTGGGGTGAATAGATGAAAGAAGTTGTGCATTGACGTGAGAGCTGTGAGAGTTGGTGAGAGTGTGTGGGAGATGATTGAAGTTATGATGGTGCGCAATAAAAGGCGAGAGGTGTTTCCATGACAGGACCATTCTTTTGCCAGAGGAACATGTTCTTGAAAGAGCCAGAGGTGGAATAAGATTCCACACAGCAAGCCGGGATAATTGGAATTCCCTTTCTGCACCGATGCTGCTGAGGTGCTCTTCAGGGGAACAATTTCTAAGGAAGTTTTGAATAGGTACAGGAAAAGGTCAAAATCAAAAACAAACACTGTAAGGAAAGATCGGCACAGTGAGAGTGTGAGTCCGAATGAATATTTCTTTCCTGAGTCAGCAGTATGGGTGGATTGGGATCCTTCTGTGCTCTATAATTCTGTCAATCTCTGATGAGTATGCCATCATATAAAACACAATCATTGAAGGAGCCTTGTGTAAGGCACAGCTTTGGATGAGAGAATAAGAGAGAATCACTAACTCAGGGGTTAGTTCTCAAACATGGAACCATACAGCACAGAAACAGGCCCTTCGGCCCAACATGTCTGTGCAAAACAATAGTTGAATATTCTGAACACTACGGAAGCATATTGTGAAGATGAGGAATGTGATTATAGGTGAGAAATATTGGTGCAGTTTAAGTGATTGGCAACTGAAAATGGAAGCAGACTTTATCCAGCAACTCCCGCTATTGACTGCCCTAAATGACGAGCTAGTTTCCAATTTATTAATGCGATGTTAGCAGCACTGACTGGGCCAGTATTTATTGCACAGTTGCCAGTTCATAGTCAGTGACATTGCTGTAGGTCTGGAGTCACATGTGGGACAGACAAGCAAAGGATGTTTGTTTTCTTTCCAAAAAATACATGCATAACCAAGATTTATTTTTACTCTAAACAATTATTTCATAGTTATCATTAAATTCTTAAATGCTGACTCTTTTAAAATTGAAAATCCAGGACTGGATTTGAAGATGAGTCCCGAGAACATTTCTCCCATCTCTGTTTGTGTGCATCAATGGGTGTGTATGGTCAGGGATGGTGGGTCTTAAATTGTAGCTAGGGATTGTATTGCCTTGCTGAATATATGTGTTCCATTAAAGTGACAATATGAATAAGAATTTTGTGTATTTTACTGTATTATCATGAGGACATTATTGACCCTGCAATTACTTCAGTGACAGTACAAACTACCAAAGGTTGGGATTAATTTGTAGATATTAATTTTAATGCCCGAGAGATCTGTGAAACTTACATTAAAAAAAAAATTCCTTCTTGAAGTATAAGCTTGATGTCCTGTCGATATGACGAGTAAGGGCTGGTTAAGGACACCAGAGCAAGATTGAAGAACATTCAATGTTTTAATTTTACTGAGTTACAAATACAGATATAGAGGGGCAGTTTTATTCTGGCAGGGTGTCCCTTTATCATAACAATAGGGTGAATGATGTATTTGACACTGAATAACACTGTTATATTGAAAGGAATATAACTGAGAGAGGGCAGAGAATGGCACAATGCCCTTGGAAAGCCACATGTTGGTGAACATCAAGGGTTTTTATGACGGTCAGCAGTTGCTCCATGCCAGCCATTAGAATCTTGCTTCCTGACAGTAGCAATTTCAGAATTCACTATTTGTTATGGTGGGATTTGAATCAAACATTTTGAAAAACATCATTAGCTATGTATGTTGTGCTGCTACTCTGGTGAGGTTTCTACTATGCCATCAAAATTGTCACGGACATGAATGTTCTCTCTGTCAATCATTGCTCATGATCCACAATATCTACAATCTTCTCAATTTATCTTGCAGCTGATTTGGTGACAATTATGACTCTCTTCCGGGGAAAGTGCGGCATCACCAAAGGTGCTTCCCTCTACTTAATCTCCATGGCAACAGCCGATATACTGGTCATTTTTTTTGGTATTATGCTCAACGCACATGCTTCCACATACTTCCCCCTTTCAGTCCTGTTCCAGCAAGCTGTGTGCAGTGTTAATGCTGTGTTGGCCTAGGCAGTTATCGACTGTTCTGTCTGGTTGGCCATCGCTTTCACCTTTGACCGCTTTGTGGTCATTTGTTGTCACAATCTGAAAGCCAGATATTGCTCTGCCAGAACAGCAGCTGCCGTGGAAAGCTCTGTTTGTCTGGTGAGCATTTTGGGGAACATCCCTTTTAACTTTAAGTACCAACCAGACGACACATTGGATGGTGTGCCCTGGGGATGCAATACCAGACCAGAGTTCTATATCTTACCAGGATGGGTGGCATTTTTCTGGATCCATCAGCTGCTGAACCCATTGATCCCCTACCTCCTGATCCTGCTGTTCAATGCTCTGACCGTCAGGCACATTGTCTTGGCAAATCGGGCACGCAGGGGTCTCCGAGCTCCCAGTAACAGGGACCAGAGAGGAGATGCAGAGATGGTCAACAGGCGGAAATCCATCATCCTGCTGTTTGTTGTCTCGGGCAGTTTTATATTGTTGTGGATGCCCAAGGTCAGTGTTTTCTTACTGATAGAGATTACCAACAACCATTTTTACCCCAGTTATGACCATCCTGTTATGATCGCTGACATATCTGGGACAATGCTCTTCTACCTGAGCTCCTGTACAAACACTGCCCTTTATGCTCTGACCCAAGATAATCTATCAATTCAGGTTTCATTCTGGGATTGACCTTGTTCCATAGTACAATCAGTTTGGACACTATCATGTTGTTGATTCATTACTGTTTCGACTGATACCCACTGACTGTTGGATGTGCAGTGAGGAATCTCATTGTTACGTGCAATGTTTCATTCCTTGCCACTTACATTTTCCCACAGTTGGCCAATCTGTGATGTGAGGTGGTTCTTCACTTGCTCAGGTAGAAAAGGTGAAAAAAAAATCAAAGGAGAAGTCCATTCAGCCCTCTGAGCCCATTCTGTCACACCATAGCTGTTCCGTCCCTCTCCTTGTTTGACCATCATGGCTCCACACGCCTTGCCACACTCACCCAACCAAAACATCACCATCTGAGCTTCAACATGGGCGAGAACTGAACTGAACTCTGGGAGAAAAGGAAGGCTGGTTCTCCATAGGGAGATTTCGGGGAAAAGCCAACTTTATTTTCGATGGAGCCATTAATTGTGTCTGATGCACTGGAGACCTGTTCTGGAGTGAAAGGACCTTACCCTCACGTTTACTGAGTAAATGAGAATGTTGTGTCTGAAATGGTAACTTTCTACAGTGGGATCTGATACAATATTTCTCTAGGCTTAGTGCCTAGAATTTAGTCGCTGCCCACAATGTCAAGGGGAATAGTGTACCAAATTCACACAACTCTGGGCTTCAGTCACTATAACCCACAGTAATCCGTCCAGTGTCTGACATAAGAAGCGAAATTCGCATAACCCATTTCCTAATCCAAGCATTTACAAAGCAGCAGTGATAAACAAACACACTTATTTGTTCATGAAAGTCCTTGGGGTGGGAAAGGGGAGAGATTATAATTTGTTCCATTTCTATTTTCAAACAGCCAGCGTAGAGGGAATGTGCAATGTCACAGGAATGTGCTTAATGAGCCTGCTCAGTACACTGGAATAACATGGACTATGTCACAGGGGGTTTATCATACTGTGTACATAAGGAACCATTTACAATTCAGTTTCTGAACTTGACCTGTAGACTCAATAAGTAAAGGCACACGACATGCAACAACCAATAATTTTAGAGATTCTGTTTGTTTCCTTAAAAGGCCTTGCAATCATCTGTCTTCCAGGTGAGATCATCTTACCTTCTTAAATTATGGTACTCTGTCTATTTTTAATGGTTAGTCATTAGAAATTTGACTTTGAAATCAAGAGAGTCAAGATTAGAGTGGTACTGGAAAAGCACAGCAGGTCAGGCAGCATCTGAGGAGCAGGAAAATCGACGTTTCAGGCAAAATCAAAAGCCTCCTGGTATTAATCCCAAATGTGGGAATCAAGGACATTATCTCTCTGCAGTGTTTCATACATTGTACTCAGGGAGATAATTGTGTGAAGGGTGAGAATCTTCAGTGGGGTGAATAGATGAAAGAAGTTGTGCATTGACGTGAGACCTGCGAGAGGTGGGGGAGAGTGTGTGGGAGATGATTGAAGTTATGATGGTGCACAATAAAAGGCGAGAGGTGTTTCCATGACAGAACCATTCTTTTGCCAGAGGAACGGGTTCTTGAAAGAGCCAGAGGTGGAATAAGATTCCACACAGCAAGCCGGGATAATTGGAATTCCCTTTCTGCACCGATGCTGCTGAGGTGCTCTTCAGGGGAACAATTTCTAAGGAAGTTTTGAATAGGTACAGGAAAAGGTCAAAATCAAAAACAAACACTGTAAGGAAAGATCGGCATAGTGAGAGTGTGAGTCCGAATGAATATTTCTTTCCTGAGTCAGCAGTATGAGTGGATTGGGATCCTTCTGTGCTCTATAATCCTGTCAATGTCTGATGGGTATGACATCATATAAAACACAATCATTGAAGGAGCCTTGTGTAAGGTACAGATTTGGATGAGAGAATAAGAGAGAATCACTCTCTCCGGGGTTAGTTTTCAAACATGGAGCAGTACAGCACAGAAACAGGCCCTTCGGCCCACCATGTCTGTGCCAAACAATAGTTGAATATTCTGAACACTATGGAAGCATATTGTGAAGATGAGGGATGCAATTATGGGTGAGAAATATTGGTGCAGTTTAAGTGATAGTCAACTGAAAAATGTACGCAGACCTTATCCAGCAACTCCCACTATTGACTGGTCTAAATGACGAGCTAGTTTCCAATTCGTGAATGCGATGTTAGCAGCACTGACTGGGCCAGTATTTATTGCACAGTTGCCAGTTCATTGTCAGTTACATTGCTGTAGGTCTGGAGTCACATGTGGGACAGACAAGGTAAGGACATGTGCAACCGAGATTTATTTTTACTCTTGACAATTATTTCATAGTTATCATTAAATTCTTAAATGCCAACTCCTTTAAAATTGAAAATGTCTGGCTGGATTTCAACCTGTGTCCCGAGAACATTTGTCCCATCTCTGTTTGTGCACATCAATAGTTGTGCATGATCAGGGATGGTGGAGTTTAAATTGTAGCTAGGAATTATGTTACCTTGCTGAATATATGTGTTCTGTTAAAGTTACAATATGAATAATAATTTTGTATTTTTCACTGTAATATCATGAGAACATTATTGACCCTGCAATTACTTCAGTGACAATACAGTCTACCAAAGGTTGGGATTAATTTGTAGATATTAATTATAACGCCCGAGAGATCTGTGAAAGTTACATTATGAATAATAATTTTTTTCATCGTGAAGTATAAGCTTGATGTCCTATCTACATTACCAACAAGGACTGGTAAAGAACAACTGAGTAAAATTGAGGAACATTCAATGTTTTAATTTCACTGGGTTGCAAATCTAATGCTAGCAGGGTAGTTTTGATCTGGTAGGCAATCCTTTTGTCATAACAATAGAGTTAATGAGGTATTATACACTGAATAACACTGTTATATTGAAAGGAATTAGGGACAGGGCCAGTGAGGAAGGGTAGAGAATGGCACAATGGTCTTGGAAAGCCACATGTTGGTGAACCTCAAGGGTTTTTATGGCAGTCTCCTGCAGCTCCATGCCAGCCATTAGAATATTCCTTCCAGATATTAGCAATTTCAGAATTCAACATTTGTCATGGAGTGATTTGAATCAGTCCTCCACAAATCATTAGCCAGGTATGTTGTGTTGCTACTCTGGTGTGATTACTACTATGCCACCAAAATTGTCACGGACATGAATGTTCACTCTGTCAATCATTCGTCAAGACACGCATTATCTACAATCTTCTCAATTTATCTTGCAGCTGATTTGGTGACAATTATGATTCTCTGCCGTGGACAGTGTGGCATCACCAAAGGTGTTTCCCTCTACCTAATCTCCATGGCAACAGCCGATCTACTGGTCATTTTGTTTGGTGTCATAATCAATGCGCTTGGTCACAGGTACTTTCCATTCTCATTCCTGTTCTACACAGCAGTGTGCAGTGTAAATGATGTATTGGCCTATGCTGCTATCGACTGCTCTGTCTGGTTGACGATCACTTTCACCTTTGACCGCTTTGTGGCCATTTGTTGCCACAATCTGAAAGTCAGATATTGCTCTGCCAGAACAGCAGCCTCAGTGATAACCATTGTCTGTTCTGTGAGCATTTTGAGGAATATTCCATTTTACTTCAGATACCAATCTTTGGGCACATGGGGTGGTGTGCCCTGGGGCTGTGGAATCAGACCAGAGTTCTTCATCTTGCCAGGATGGGTCGCATTTTTCTGGCTCCACCAGCTGCTGAACCCATTGATCCCCTACCTCCTGATCCTACTGTTCAATGCTCTGACCGTCAGGCACATTGTCTTGGCAAATCTGGCACGCAGGGGTCTCCGAGCTCCCAGTAACAGGGACCAGAGAGGAGATGCAGAGATGGTCAACAGGCGGAAATCCATCATCCTGCTGTTTGTTGTCTCGGGCAGTTTTATATTGTTGTGGATGACCAAGGTCAGTGTTTTCTTACTGACAGAGATTACCAACAACCATTTTTACCCCAGTTATGACCATCCTGTTATGATCGCTGACATATCTGGGACTATGCTCTTCTACCTGAGCTCCTGTACAAACACTGCCCTTTATGCCCTGACCCAGAGTAAATTCAGAGAGGAGCTGAAGAGGGCTCTGAAATATCCCTTCACTCTCATCCGTGAATCACTCCCTGCATTTCAGTAACAAACACAGGTGGATATGCAGCTTCCCAGTGGTACATGTCCCTCCGTGGACATTTCCTGGTCTCAAAGCATTTCATCTTCCATGAATGGAACTCTCATGGATTGAGTTGAGGATGGGAACATTTCTCTCATTGCTGAATGCAACATTGTCCAATTCTGGAAGCATTTCCAAACTCCGTTGCTCATGAAAGTTCCCTATTAGAGTTTCTGAGCGCTGGTGAATATAAAAATATTCAACCCACCCTTACGCACACACACAACCCCATCACTCCACTGCTAACCTCTGAAATAGCTAATACAAAAGCTGATTCAAACATCAAAGACATGGCACCACACAGCCTTACATCCCTCTGTGTGTGGTTCTGTTGGTATTTCTGATGTGTCTGACCCACTCTGCATGAATTAGGAGCAATAGCTTTGTCTCATGTCTGTGAATGGTGTGTGATGGGGTGAGTATGATCTATGATGATTGGGCTTAAATTTGAGATATTAATTATGTTGCCTTGTTGACTTTTTATATTCTGCTACGGATACATTTTGAATAATAAATAGGTATTTTAAATTGTATTACAAGGACACTATCCCTAGGCTGTAATGAGGTCCTTGATAATGCACTGTCAGTCGGGTTGTACCTCACTATTAGATTAAATTAGATTCCCTACAGGATAGAAACAGGCCTTTTGGTCCAACTAGTACACACCAACCCTCTGAAAAGTAACCCACCCAGACCTATGTTGACCCCTCACTAATGCACCTAACCTGTTGGGCACATTAGCGTGGCCAATCCACCACAACCTGCACATCTTTAGATAGTGGGAGGGAATCAGAGGAATCCCACACAGACACAAGGAGAATGTCCAAACTCCACACAGAGATTCACCGAGGTGGAACTTAGACTCAGGTCCCTGGTGCTGTGAGGCAGCAGTGCTAACCACTAAGCCACCGTGCCACCCTCAGATGTTGTTATGTTTGGGGACTGGCAGCTGCTTGGATGTTGAAATGTTTATTTAAGGGTGGAACAGTGCTGGTCAAAATACCCAAACCTTAACCCTGAACATAAACCTAACCTTAACCTTAACCTTAACCCTAAACATGAACCTCACATTAACCCTAACCCAAAACCAATCCCAACCTAATAGTAATCCAAATCCTGATCCTAACCCTAACCCAACCCAACCACGAACCCTAACACTACACTTAACTCTAAACCTAACCTTAACCCTAACCCGAACCTCAACTCAAACCCAACCACTAACCTTAACCCTGATCCTCACCCGAGCACTAACCCTAACGCTAACCCCAACCCTTAGCCTTACCCAAAACGAAACCCAAACCCAACCACTGCCCCTAACCCTAACCCCAACCCTAAACCTAACCTTAACACTAACCCGAACCGAAAGCCAACCCCAACCACTAACCCTAAGAGTGACCCTAAGCCTAACACTAAACCTAACCTTAACCTTAACCCTAACCCTAACCTGAAACAAAACCCAAACCCTACCACTACCCCGAACTCTCACTCTAAACCTAAACCTCACGCTAACTCCAACCCTCACCCTAACGTTAACCCGACCCCGTTTTGACCCGACCCCTGCTCTGCAATGACCCTTGTGAAGTCTCCCGTGTGGAAAGCTCTACAATGTCACATCCCCAATCCAAACCAGATGGTAACGGAATGGAAATACGGGCAAAATGTGTCTCAGTCAGGGAGAAATGGCCTTTCATTGCAAAGTCACAATCATCTCTGTTTCCATTTGAAACACATTGAAACTTGACTCTGCATGTTTTAAGAAATATTCAGAGGCATGTACACAATTGATGAATCTGAATAAATTGCATTTGACATGTGTTGTATCTTTATTTGATGATGTTGCTGATAGAATCTTCATGTGATGCATGATAATGTGATACCAAAACATTCTCAAAGAGCTGAAGAAGTAGGAACAGGAGGATGCCATTCTACCCCTCGGTGCTGTTCTGTCCTTCAACAGGATCAATGGGACAATGGGAAAGATTCCAGAAGGAACTAGTCAGTGAGAAACTGAAAGAGGTATCAGTGGTGGGTGATTTCACTTTGCATGAGTCTCCAGTAACGGATAGTGTTGCAAATATTCTTGAAAATTTTTAATGTTAAGCTCATGAAAACCTGCCTTCTGTGCTAAATATGTGTTTTTTTGCCTCTGTTTTCCAATAAACTTCTGGTGTCAACAAAACCTATGATGTCGTGTGTCGCTGTGTCGCAGTGATAAACCGCGAGATTAACGAACTACAAAAATTAATTATTCCAGAACTGAGGTCACAGTCTAAAGGTCCAGGGTAGACCTTTTAGGGCTGAGACCAGGAGAAATGCCTTCAACCACAGTGTGGTCAGCTTCTGGAATTCTTTATTAAAGCAAACTGGAGAGGGCAAAAGATTGAATGATTTCAAGATGGAGTCAGGTATAGTTCTTAGCACTAAAGGGATCTAAGGGTATGAGGAGAAAGCAGGAACAGGGGACTAAGTTGGATAATCAGCCATGATTATATCAAATGGAATTGACAAGGAATTGATGGGATGAATGGACTACCCACATCCCTATGTTATTTGTTTCAAGATGATCTATCAATTCAGGTTTCATTCTGGGATTGACCTTGTTCCATAGTACAATCAGTTTGGACATTATCATGTTGTTGAGTCATTCATGTTTTGACTGATACCCACTGACTGTTGGACGTGCAGTGAGGAATCTCATTGTTGCGTGCAATGTTTCATTCCTTGCCACTTACATTTTACCACAGTTGGCCAATCTGTGATGTGAGGTGGTTCCTCACCCGCTCAGGTATAAAAGGTGAAACAAATCAAAGGAGAAGTCCATTCAGCCCTCTGAGCCCATTCTGTCACACCACAGCTGTTCTGTCCCTCTCCTTGTTTGACCATCATGGCTCTACACGCCTTGCCACACTCACTCAACCAAAACATCACCATCTGAGCTTCAACATGGGCGAGAACTGAACTGAACTCTGGGAGAAAAGGAAGGCTGGTTCTCCATAGGGAGATTTCGGGGAAAAGCCAACTTTACTTTCGATGGAGGCGTTAATTGTGTCTGATGCACTGGAGACCTGTTCTGGAGTGAAAGGACCTTACCCTCACATTTACTGAGTAAATGAGAATGTTGTGTCTGAAATGGTAACTTTCTACAGTGGGATCTGACACAATATTTCTCTAGGTTTAGTGCCTAGAATTTAGTCGCTGCCCACAATGTCAAGGGGAACAGTTTACCAAATTCACACAGCTCTGGGCTTCAGTCACTAAACCCACAGTAATCCGTCCAGTGACTGACATAAGAAGCGAAATTCGAATAACTCATTTCCTAAACCAAGCATTTCCAAAGCAGCAGTGAGAAACAAACACACTTATTTGTTCATGAAAGTCCTTGGGGTGGGAAAGGGGAGAGATAATAATTTGTTCCATTTCTATTTTCAAACAACCAGCGCAGGTGGAATGTGCAATGTCACAGGAATGTGCTTAATGAGCCTGCTCAGTACACTGGAATAACATGGACTATGTCACAGTGGGTTTATCATACTGTGTACATAAGGAACCATTTACAATCCAGTTTCTGAACTTGACCTGTATGAATAGAGACACACATCATGCAATCAACCAATAATTTTAGAGATTCTGTTTGTTTTCTTAAAAGGCCTTGAAATCGTCTGTCTTCCAGGTGCGGAGATCATCTTACCCACTTAAATATGGTACTCTGTCTATTTTTAATGGTAAGGCATTAGAAAGTTGACTTTGAAATCAAGAGAGTTAAGATTAGAGTGGTTCTGGAAAAGCGCAGCAGGTCAGGCAGCATCTGAGGAGCAGAAAAATCGACATTCCAGGCAAAATCAAAAGCCTCCTGGTATTAATCCCCAAAGTCGGGAGCAAGGACATTATCTCTCTGCAGTGTTTCATACATTGTACTCAGGGAGATAATTGTGTGAAGGGTGAGAATCTTCAGTGGGGTCTTTAGATAAAAGAAGTTGTGCATTGACGTGAGAGCTGTGAGAGGTGGTGAGAGTGTGTGGGAGATGATTTAAGTTATGGTGGTGCACAATAAAAGGCGAGAGGTGTTTCCATGACAGGACCATTCTTTTGCCAGAGGAATATGTTCTTGAAAGAGCCAGAGGTGCAATAAGATTCCACAAAGCAAGCCGGGATAATTGGAATTCCCTTTCTGCACCGATGCTGCTGAGGTGCTCTTCAGGGGAACAATTTCTAAGGAAGTTTTGAATAGGTGCAGGAAAAGGTCAAAATCAAATACAAACACTATAAGGAAAGATCAGCACAGTGAGACTGTGAGTCCGAATGAATATTTCTTTCCTGAGTCAGCAGTATGGGTAGATTGGGATCCGTCTGTGCTCTATAATTCTGTCAATCTCTGATGGGGTATGCCATCATATAGAACACAATCATTGAAGGGGCCTTGTGTAACGTACAGCTTTGGATGAGAGAATACGAGAGAATCACTCACTCAGGGGTTAGTTTTCAATCATGGAGCAGTACAGCACAGAAACAGGCCCTTCGGCCCATCATGTCTGCGCAAAACAGCAGTTGAATATTCTGAACACTATGGAAGCATATTGTGAAGATGAGGGATGTGATTATGGGTGAGAAATATTGGTGCAGTTTAAGTGATAGGCAACTGAAAATTGGACGCAGACCTTATCCAGCAACTCCCGCTATTGACTGGCCTAAATGACGAGCTAGTTTCCAATTTATGAATGCGATGTTAGCAGCACTGACTGGGCCAGTACTTATTGCACAGTTACCAGTTCATAGGCAGTGACATTGCTGTAGATCTGGAGTCACATGTGGGACAGACAAGGTAAGGATGTTTGTTTTCTTTCTAAAGGACTTGTGCAACCGAGATTTGTTTTTACTCTTGACAGTTATTTCATAGTTATCATTAGATTCTTAAATGCCAACTCCTCTTAAATTGAAAATGTCTGGCCGGATTTCAACCTGTGTCCCGAGAACATTTGTCCCATCTCTGTTTGTGTACATCAATAGGTGTGCATGATCAGGGATGGTGGAGTTTAAATTGCAGCTCGGAATTATGTTACCTTGCTTAATATATGTGCTCTGTTAAAGTTACAATATGAATAATAATTTTGTATTTTTCACTGTAATATCATGAGAACATTATTGACCCTGCAATTACTTCAGTGACAATACAGTCTACCAAAGGTTGGGATTAATTTGTAGATATTAATTATAACGCCCGAGAGATCTGTGAAAGTTACATGATGAATAATAATTTTTTTCATCGTGAAGTATAAGCTTGATGTCCTATCTACATTACCAACAAGGACTAGTTAAGAACAACTGAGTAAAATTGAGGAACATTCAATGTTTTAATTTCACTGGGTTGCAAATCTAATGCTAGCAGGGTAGTTTTGATCTGGTAGGCAATCCTTTTGTCATAACAATAGAGTTAATGAGATATTATACACTGAATAACACTGTTATATTGAAAGGAATTAGGGACAGGGCCAGTGAGGAAGGGCAGAGAATGGCACAATGCCCTTATAAAGCCACATGTTGGTGAACCTCAAGGGTTTTTATTGCAGTCTCCTGCTGCTCCATGCCAGCCATTAGAATATTCCTTCCAGATATTAGCAATTTCAGAATTCAGTATTTGTCATGGAGTGATTTGAATCTGTCCTCCACAAATCATGAGCTAGGTATATTGTGTTGCTACTCGGGTGTGATTACTACTATGCCACCAAAATTGTCACGGACATGAATGTTCACTCTGTCAATCATTCGTCAAGACACGCATTATCTAGAATCTTCTCAATTTATCTTGCAGCTGATTTGGTGACAATTATGATTCTCTGCCGTGGACAGTGTGGCATCACCAAAGGTGTTTCCCTCTACCTAATCTCTATGGTAACAGCCGATCTACTGGTCATTTTGTTTGGTGTCATAATCAATGCGCTTGGTCACAGGTACTTTCCATTCTCATTCCTGTTCTACACAGCAGTGTGCAGTGTAAATGATGTATTGGCCTATGCTGCTATCGACTGCTCTGTCTGGTTGACCATCACTTTCACCTTTGACCGCTTTGTGGCCATTTGTTGCCACAATCTGAAAGCCAGATATTGCTCTGCCAGAACAGCAGCATCCGTGGTAACCATTGTCTGGTCAGTGAGCATTTTGAGGAATATTCCATTTTACTTCAGATACCAATCTTGGGGTACATGGGGTGGTGTGCCCTTAGGCTGTGGAATCAGACCAGAGTTCTTCATCTTGCCAGGATGGGTGGCATTTTTCTGGATCCACCAGCTGTTGAACCCATTGATCCCCTACCTCCTGATCCTGCTGCTCAATGCTCTGACCGTCAGGCACATTGTCTTGGCAAATCGGGCATGCAGGGGTCTCCGAGCTCACAGTAACAGGGACCAGAGAGGAGATGCAGAGATGGTCAACAGGCGGAAATCCATCATCCTGCTGTTTGTTGTCTCGGGCAGTTTTATATTGTTGTGGATGACCAAGGTCAGTGTTTTCTTACTGATGGAGATTACCAACAACCATTTTTACCCCAGTTATGACCATCCTGTTATGATCGCTGACATATCTGGGACAATGCTCTTCTACCTGAGCTCCTGTACAAACACTGCCCTTTATGCCCTGGCCCAGAGTAAATTCAGAGAGGAGCTGAAGAAGGCTCTGAAATACCCTTTCACTCTCATCCGTGAATCACTCCCTGCATTTCAGTAACAAACACAGGTGGATATGCAGCTTCCCAGTGGTACATATCCCTCCATGGACATTTCCTGGTCTCAAAGCATTTCATCTTCCATGAATGGAACTCTCATGGATTGAGTTGAGGATGGGAACATTTCTCTCATTGCTGAATGCAACATTGTCCAATTCTGGAAGCAATTCCAAACTCCATTGCTCATGTCAGTTCCCTATTAGAGTTTCTGAGCGCTGGTGAATATAAAAATATTCAACCCTCCCTTACGCACACACACACACACACACACACAACCCCATCACTCCACTGCTAAACTCTGAAATAGCTGATACAAAATCGAAATTAAATATCAAAGACATGGCACCACACAGCCTTACATCCTTCTGTGTGTGGTGCTGTTGGTGTTTCTGATGTGTCTGACCCACTCTGCATGAATTAGGAGCAATAGCTTTGTACAATTGATGTCTGTGAATGGTGTGTGATGGGGTGAATATGATCTATGATGGTTGGGCTTCAATGTGAGATATTAATTATGTAGCCTTGTTGACTTTTTGTATTCTGCTACGGATACATATTGAATAATAAATAGGTATTCTTCATTGTATTACCAGGATATTATCCCTAGGCTGTAATGAGGTCCTTGATAATGCACTGTCAGTCAGGTTGGACCTCACTATTGATATGGTTAATGTAATTTCTGCAGTTTCATGCATTCACACATACACACACACACACACACATACACACACACACACACACACTCTCACACACATACATACACACACACTCACTCACACACCTACACACACACTCACTGTACTAAAACTGAGTTTTAATGAATAAAAGCTAAATTATGAAACTAATGATCGACCATGCCATAATGAAGCATGAACTAGAAGTCACTCTGTTATGCCAGGAACATGGTAACCTTGGGCAAGAAACCAAGGAATGCTTCAGTTAGACACAGAGGGCAAAATACAATGAAAGCTCTTTTCATGACATCAATAAATGTTATAACTAGTAGCAGAAATTGTAAAATAATATAACATTTTAATTAAAGAAATTGGCAGAGAAATGCGTGAAATGCTTTAACCAATGGAATTGTCATTAATGATTTTTAATGTAAGAAAAATCCATAGCGTGAGATGTTTAAACCAATGAAATTATCACCAATGTATTTGAATGGAAAAATAATGTATAAGTATTAGTGCTGTAAAATCTCCCGTTGCGACTTCCGAAGTCCCTTTTCGAACTCGCCCAATCTTCGAAGATTGAATAAACATCTGTTGCTCCGTTTGTGTGTGTCTCGCAGTATTTCGATTTGCCACGGGAAAAGTGACAGCCGGTGGGGATAAGGGCTGATACCAATCAACTTGGAGTTCGCCTTTTTGAACTTAACCTTGCGGACAGTCTCCCTTGACACAAGGGTTAAAGGACAGTCCGCGGTTGGCAGAGTTCGGAGGCAGTACCCGATTGTTCTGAATCAGATCCCTAGAGTTAGAATAGTTAGCCAAGTGTCAGGAACTATTCTCCGGAGATTCAGAAAGCCTAGACAGAAATTCACTTATAACAAATTTGGGGGCTCGTGTCCGGGATCCTAAACAGAACTCCCACGGGAGGCTCTGAATGATTCTGGGACACTGTGACACACACAGATGTTTGAGCAAACGATGTGAATAGGTGGCGCTCGCAATAAAGTAAAAAGGTTGAAGCTTCGAAAAGTAAGAAGGTGATTTTTTACTTTGAGTCGGACAACTCCGTGCACGGATCAAGGTAAGAACCTTCTCTGGTATTTTGGGGCTTTCACAGTAGGGAAGGGTACACTGCCTTGTCGACTCGGTGGTTGTGACTGGTAACCGGGGTTAATTGAGTAACCAGAGTGTAGGTTAGCCTGAAGACCAACCATGGGTGGCCGAGGTTCCAGGTCTAAAAAGGAACGGGAAAACGAAACCCCACAGATTCCCCTTAATAGTCCGCTGGGACGAAAATTGGGGAATTGGAGTCCCTACGAAAGTCGGGGCTTAGGAAATGCTGTTGTTTTGTTTGGGTAAAAGAACCCATCCCGTCCGCCATCAGTGATCTGGCCAAAATTTGGATCGGACGAGGATTGGGTTTGTCAAATTTTAAATGATTATGTAAAGAATAAACAGTATCCAGGTTTAAAGGAGAGCGAGTATGCTGCATGTTGGGTAGGGAACCTGACAGCAACTGCTCCAACCCCAGTACCTTTATATCCTTTAACCCCACTGAAAGAGAGTAAGTGGGAAGTGTTAGAGAACTTACCCCCGCCTGTGGCACCCCCGCCATATGCTCTTCAGGAGGAACAACGGCAGCGGCCGTTGGTGAATCAGGGAGAGGGATCCGAGGGATCTGGCGAAGGGGACGTGGAAGCCACAGCAGCAGGGGCTGAGGGGGTAAGGAGATCTGCACGACTAAAGGAGAGAGAGATGAGGGGAAAAGGTGATAAAGAAGTAGTGAGACTGTGTCCCCTACGGGAGGTCCCGTTTGGGGAACGGACCACAGGATTTGTTGTAGCCCCATTAAACTCAAATGATATAAGACAACTCAAGTTTATTTTTTACCAGCAGCTTGCAGTAAGACCGACAGAGAGAGAGAGAGTGCGAGAACTGCTCGCAAAACATTTAACCCTCTGTGATTCGGTTTGAATGCACATTGGTTTGTTGGTGATTGAATGAGGAAGTTTGATTCACTGGAGCTTGAGTTCCAGGATTGTTTTAAATGTGATTTTTATGTAAACTTAATATGATTTATTTTCAATATGTGACGGACAGTTGTAGTTCCAGTTCAACAGTAGACTGTCGGGAAAAAAAGAAGATAGCTTCCATGGTTATTATCTGAGACCTTGGATTCGGCCATTAGAATTTTTTTTTAAACTTGAATTGACAAATTATTGTAAGACAGCTCTGATTATTTTACGACCTAAAGTGTTGTAATTGAGAAATAATTGGTCAGGAGTACATAAGAAAACTAATTTTGGATCTAAATTAGGGTACTAAATCTGGGTGATTACAGTGGATTTTAAAATTGGGAACTGTATGCATTTTACATTTTAACAATTAAATACTGAATAAATGGACGTAAATATATAAATATGTTTACAAGTTAGGAACAGGCTTTAAAGTTAGTCAAGCACGAATTAATAAATTGGGGTTTGAGGATATGAGAAGCTAGGAAAATTGCAATATTTCTTAAAAAAAAAGGAAGAACGTATCGACTAAAGTGCCGATAGGGGACAAGGAGATTGGGTTTGTGTGTGACCCCCTCACCAGTGGGGAGGTCGGAACATTTAAAAGGAAATGACGGTCCTGGATGAGAATCCGATAGGATTGTCAGAACAAATTAATTTATTTTTGAGGCCCAGTCTGTATATGTGGGCTGAGTTAATGTCTATTTTTGAATATACTATTTACTGGGGGAGAAAGGAGACTTATATGGGGATACTGGATAGGGAAAGTGTTAATTGAGATTAAAAAAAAACTAGTAGCAGTGCCGGTATTGAGCTTGCCGGACAATTTGGCATGGTTAGGGGTGAAGACAAATATCCCCTTCAGAACCCTAACTGGGACCACCACAATATAGAAGGGTGGAATAATATGTTAGACATGCAAAATTTGATAATCCAAGGGATACAAACTTGCATCCCCAAACAACAAAATTTAGCCAAGGTTTTCGACCTGAGGCAGGGAAAGGACGAGTCTCCCTGTGCATTCTTACACAGATTAAGGGAGTCGGTTAGGAAATGTTCGGGTATAGACCCAGATGGGGAAATAGGATGACGGATGGTAAAGGTTCACTTCGTGACAAAGGCATGGCCTGATATCCAGAAGAAGTTACAGAAGATAGAAGACGGGAACGGTAGAAATGAGTCGGAGTTGTTACAGGAGGTTCAGAAAGTATTTGTATAGAGAGACAGAATGGCGGAGGAACGGAAGGCTAAGATAATGGTAGCAGTAGTAAGGGAGGACTGTATGAAAGACAAAAGGAGTCGGATAAATAAGGTGGTTTTCTAAATCTGAATATTTATGTCTTTGTGGGCAGGCCCCCGATAGGAATTTTGTGTTGGTGAAGATTTATGTGTGTCTTTGTGTGTGTAAATTTGATTGTAAAAAAGAAGTCTCTGTGGATGTGAGAATTTGTGTTTGTGTATGGATTTTTTTTAAAAAGGCTTCTCAGCTAACAAGCAGTTTAACACTTTGTGCTCTGGCTTGAATTCATCTGTTTGTTAATGGTTTTATGTGTGAAACTTGTTGTTTGTCATTTGATTCAGTGTGCTATTTTTGATTGTAATTTTATGAATGCTCAACGTTATTTTTTTTTCTCATGATATGATTTTATTAGAACTTAAGGAGGACCCTGATACTGGGAGAAAACAGCAGTATAGGTGGACTGTCTTAGCTGAAGGTTTTACCGAGTCACCAAACTTGTTTGGACAGATCCTAGAACAAGTTCTTGAGGGCTTGACTTTAAGACCAACTTTAAAGTTAATTCAGTATGTGCACGACCTCCTGTTGTCCGGTCCCGCCCAAACTGTCACACAGCAGGGAACCAATGATTTATTAAACTACCTTGCAGTGAAGGGATTGCGAGTTAGTCAGAACAAACTACAGTATGTGGAACGGGAAGTAAGATATTTAGAGAATTTGATCAGTCAAGGGCAGAAGAGAATAAGCCCTGAAAGAGTAAAGGGAATTGTAGAATTAGGACTACCCCGAACTAAGAGGGAACTCCGAAAGTTCCTGGGTTTGCTGGGTTATTGCAGACTCTGGATAGATAATTATGCTACAAGCAGTAGCAGCCACTAGGACGTTGAGACAGTAAGTAGACTGTATTGCGCTGAGATTGTTGGTGGGGGCTATACGGCGCGTAGGGCTGCATTGAAAAACGGTAGGTAGGGAGCGGGAGCTCCGGGGGCGGATGCGCCCAGACATAGGGAAAACATTACATTTGACAACTGCGATGTGCTTGAAAGAATTAAAATGTTACTGACAACCGACGCTGAACAGTTCCCAGACACAGAATACAGTGACAGGCAGACATG
The DNA here is from genome assembly GCF_020745735.1 of Hemiscyllium ocellatum. Lineage (NCBI taxonomy): Eukaryota > Metazoa > Chordata > Chondrichthyes > Orectolobiformes > Hemiscylliidae > Hemiscyllium > Hemiscyllium ocellatum. Next base: position 36,727,377 of record NC_083438.1, read on the forward strand.
GACAGAGAGACCAACACCGTATGAGAGAGAGTGAGAGAGAACGGAAGCTATTACATTTTGTTGAGTTTCTGGCTGAAAGTCATCTGTTCGTTAGTGCATGAATGTTTGAGTGTTTATCACCTAGAGCTTGAGTCATGAGATATGTGTATCTGTAAATATGTTGAGACTCTGGGCTTCGCTGTTTCTCGTTTACTCCACCAGGGATTCCTGACTCAGACACCACCTCTGGATTTCGCTGTGCACACTATTGAACCCGGTGAAGGGGTTTTGATCAAACATTGCCAACAGTTAACTCTCGAACTTGTGTGGGACGGCCCGTTCCTAGTACTCCTCACCATTGAACGGCGGAGAAAGGCTGGCAAATGGCCAGTCACCTCTCCAGTTAAGAAAGGAGTCTGGACAGCCGAATCAACACGTGACCCACTATAACTCAGACTGAACAGACTTTGATTAACTGACTATACTATGGCGACGTGAGTGCGGGGACTGTTTCTTCAGAATTGTATGTTAATCTTGTTTTGTGCTTTGATATATTGTTTAATTTCTTAGCACTAGTCAGAATTATGCTGCTATTCCTGTTACTTCTGAGTTTTGCTCATATATCTTTTTCAGATGTTGTGTTAATGATTTCTGTTTCGGAATTTCCACAAGTTATAAAAATTGATGCTTGCAGCCTAAGTAGAATGCCCAGATGTAGAGTTTCAAAGGGAATATCTTTCCTCCAAGATATTTCTTCACACCCTACCGAACCACAAAAGCCACCGCCTAGCATCACTATCCATAGAGCCCCCTTTAGCCCAGCCCTAAACTGTTTTGACAGGAAGTGTCATCCTATATATATCTCACCATTAAAAATGCTTCCTCTGAAGACTCATTTCCCCATAAAAATGGGTCCCAACTCCTTAGTAAAGATTTAAAGATAGAGATGACAGCGTATGGGAAGCGTTTTGTGGGCTGCTATTTTTGAATTGGCGTCGGACGGGGACAGCCTTTGGGATTCCTTGATTCTAAACTGCAACCTTTAACCCCTTACACTGATCCAAAGTCACTGCAGATTATAGAGGTTAAAGACCTGAGACAGACTCTTGAAATAGAAACAGGATATAGATAAACAAATGCCTGGATTGAATGGGTTAAATATACTGTAAAAAGTCTGAACAAAAGCAATTGCTATGCATGTGCCTCCGGTAGGACAGTGTCTCAGGTAGTTCCCTTTCCGCTCGGGTGGGAGCGAAACAAACAGGGCATGGAATGCATGATAGCCCTATATCAAGATGAGACTGCATGGAAAAATCCGAATTGTGCCTCTTTGTCTTTGATGTTCTCTTCCTTAAAAGGACATAAGAGGCAAGCTCCCCCTGTGTTTTCTGCCGCTGTTGGGAATCACACATCGTGTGTTTATAGACAGGGTGGATCTATTGATTTGGGGGAGCTGAGATTGTGTTCGGTGATTAAAAACGTTACTGAAGCAGTGGAAGGAAGAAATTACTCATCTTTAAACGTTCCCCGAGCGGATCTGTGGTGGTATTGTGGAGGAAAACTACTGAGACCCACCCTGCCCCCTGATTGGAAGGGGATATGTGCAATTGTACAATTGGCAATACCATTCACCTTGGCATTTGAAAGAGAACAGTTAGTTGGGAGAAAAGGAAGAGATAAGAGATCACTGCTACCCACTTCTGTTGATGAAAGGATTTATCTTGATTCAATAGGGGTCCCTAGGTGGGGTGCCTGATGAGTTCAAAACTCGTAACTAGACTTCAGCAGGCTTTGAATCATCCCTATTCTGGTGGGTTACTATTAATAAGAATGTGGATTGGATAAACTACATTTATTATAACCAAGCACGGTTTATTAACCATACTAGAGATGCAGTAAAGGGTTTGGCCGAATAACTGGATGCCACCAGTCATATGGCTTGGGAAAATAGACTGGCCTTGGATATGCTCTTAGCTGAAAAGGGGGGCGTTTGTGTCATGATAGGCTCTCAGTGTTGTACTTTTATTCCCAACAATACGGCCCCTGATGGCTCGGTCACCCGTGCCCTGGAAGGTCTCCAGGCACTGGCTGATGAGATAGCTGAGAATTCATGTGTAAATACTAATTGGACTGGCTGGATAGAGCGGTGGTTCGATAAATGGAAGGGGGTGATGGTCTCAGTGGTGATTACACTTCTGTTGGTAATCGGGATTTTAGTTGCTTTGGGCTGTTGTATAATTCCATGTCTGCGTGGTCTAATTACCCGCCTTATTGAGACTACTTTGATTAAGAGTGACCCGCCTACAGTTGTGGGCATTCACCTTCAAGCTGATGCAAATGATCCTGAGGCTGATTGGAATAGACAGGCCATGATTATGTTGCAGAAATTACAGACTGTATAAAAAGACAGGGGGGATTGATATGGTTAATGTAATTTCTGCAGTTTCATGCATTCACACACACACACACACACACACACACACACACAACACACACACACACAACACACACACACACATCACACACACACACCCACATATAACACACACACACCTCACACATAACCCACACACATACACACACCTACACACACACTCACTCACACACATACACACACCTACACACACACACATACACTCACTCACACACACACACACACACATACACACCCACACACACACACACTCTCTCTCACTCTCACACATATACATACACACACACTCACTCACACACATACACACACCTACACACACACTCACTGTACTAAAACTGAAGTTTAATGAATAAAAGCTAAATTATGAAACTAATGATCGGCTAGGCCATAATGAAGCATGAAATAGAAGTTACCTCTGTAAAGCCAGGAATATGGTAACCTTGGGCAAGAAACCAAGGAATGCTTCAGTTAGACACAGAGGGCAAAATACAATGAAAGCTCTTTTCATGACATACACAAAAATCAATAAATGTTATAACTAGTAGAACATGAAGATAATAAAGGAATGTGCCAAATAGCAGAAATTGTAAAATAATACATTTTAATTAAAGAAATTGGCAGAGAAAAGCGTGAAATGCTTTAACCAATGGAATTGTCATTAATGATTTTTAATGTAAGAAAATCCATAGCGTGAGATGTTTTAACCAATGAAATTATCACCAATGTATTTGAATAGAAAAATAATGTATAAGTATTAGTGCTGTAAAATCTCCCGTTGCGATTTCCGAAGTCTTTTTTGGAAACTCGCCCAATCTTCGAAGATTGAATAAACATCTGTTGCTCCGTTTGTGTGTGTCTCGCAGTATTTCGATTTGCCACGGGAGAAGTGATAGCCGGTGGGGATAAGGACTGATACCAGTCAACTTAGAGTTCGCCTTTTTGAACTTAACCTTGCGGACAGTCTCCCTTGATACAAGGGTTAAAGGACAGTCCACGGTTGGCAGAGTTCGGAGGCAGGACCCGGTTGTTCTGAATCAGATGCCTAGAGTTAGAATAGTTAGCCAAGTGTCAGGAACTATTCTCCTGAGATTCAGAAAGCCTAGACAGAAATCACTTATAACAATATCAAAGACATGGCACCACACAACCTTACATCCCTCTGTGTGTGGTGCTGTTGGTATTTCTGATGTGTCTGACCCACTCTGCATGAATTAGGAACAATAGCTTTGTATAATGTCTGTGAATGGTGTGTGATGGGGTGAATATGATTTATGATGATTGGGCTTCAATGTTAGATATTAATTATGTTGCCTTGTTGACTTTTTGTATTCTGCTATGGATACATATTGAATAATAAATAGATGTTTTTCAATGTATTACCAGGACACTATCACTCGGCTGTAATGAGGTACTTGATAATGCACTGTCAGTCGGGTTGTACCTCACTATTAGATTAAATTAGATTCCCTACAGTATAGAAACAGGCCTTTTGGACCAACAAGTCCACACCAACCCTCTGAAAAGTAACCCACCCAGACCTATGTTGACCCCTGACTAATGCAACTAACCTGATGGGCAAATTGGCGTGGCTAATCCACAACTTGCACATCTTTGGATAGTGGGAGGAAACCAGAGGAAACCCACACAGACACAGGGAGAACGTGCAAACTCCACACAGAGAGTCACCCGAGGTGGAAATCAAACTCAGGATCCTGGTGCTGTGAGGCAGCAGTGCTAACCACTGAGCCACCGTGCCACCCGAATTGTGCGTTGACTTTTCATATTTTTGTTTTAGAAATTTGAGTTGAAGCTGAGAATTGAAAATTGGAACTTGTGCAGCAATGAGTTTCCTTTTTTTAAAAACATTACTCCAAAATACTGCTCATTAATGTTGGAAAATGGCCTAGAAAGATAAAACAGATTAATACTGCTCACAGGACACTGTAGACAATTCGGCAGCACGATCAAATTAGATTCTCTACAGTGTAGAAACAGGCCCTTCAGCCCAACACGTCCACACTGCATCTCTGAAGAGAAGCCCACCCAGACCCCTACCCTATACTTACCCCTGACTAACGCACCTAACACTGTCGGCAATTTTGCAAAGCCAATTCATCTAACCTACTCATCTCTGGATTGTGGGAGGAAACTGGAGCAAACCCAAGCAGGCACAGGGAGAATGTATAAATGCCACACAGACAGGCGGGATTCGAACCCAGGTACTGTGAGGCAGCATAGCTAACCACTGAGCCACTGTGCTGCCCTATGATGTTGTTATGTTCGGGGACTGGCAGCTCCTTGGGTGTTGAAATGATTATTTAAGGGAGGACCAGTGCTGGTCAACCAACCCGAAACTTAACTCTAAACCTAAACCTAAACCTAAACCTAAATCTAAACCTAACCCTAACTCTAACCCTAACCCAAAACCAAACCTAACCCTAACCTTAACCCTAACCCAAACCCAACCACGATCCCTAACCCTACCCCAACTCTAAAGCTAACCCTAACCCTAACCCGAACCTAAACCAAGACCCAACCACTAACCCTAACCTTAACCCTAACCCTAACCCTAACCCTAAACCTAACTCTAACCCTAAACCAAACCCAAACCCAAACCCAACCACTACCCCTAACCCTAACCCTTACCCTACCCCTAATCCTAACTCTAACCCTCACTCTAACATTAACCCTACCCCGTTTTGCACCTCCCTCTGCTCTGCAATGACCCTTGTGAAGCCACCCGTGTGGAAAGCTCTACAATGTCACATCCCCAGTCCAAACCAGATGGTAACGGAATGGAAATACGGGCAAAATGTGTCTCAGTCAGGGAGAAATGGCCTTTTGTTGCAAAGTCACAATCACCTCTGTTTCCATTTGAAACACATTGAAACTTGACTGTGCATGTGTGAAGGAATATTTAGAGGCATGTACACAATTGGTGAATCTGAATAAATTGCATTTTACATGTGTTGTATCTTTATTTTCCAATGTTGTTGACAGAATCTTCATGTGATTCGTGATAGTGTGATACCAAAAGAGCTTAAAAAATACGAACAGGAGGATGCCATTCTACCCCTCAATGCTGTTCTGTTCGTCAACAGGATCATGTCTGATCTGACATTCCTCACATTCCTGTTGTCCCCAGAACCAGTGATTCCCCAATTCATCAAGAATCAATCAATCTCAGCCTTAAATGTAGACAAATGCTCTGCCCCCACAGCTCTCTTTAAAACTCACAACTCTCTGAGAGAAGAAATTCCTCCCCATCTCAGTCTGAATTTGGTGCCCCTTTATTCGGAGACAGTGTTTTCTGCTCCGAGACTCTCCCATGAGGGGAAACATTGACCCTATCAAGCCTGTTCTGAATCTGTATTTGCTCCAGAATCCTTTACCAAATATTTGCATGCCTTTTAACATTACAAACTTGGTAAACTAAATGCTACACCTGACGATCTTTTCCCCTCTTCTGGTGTTCCTGTATTGTCATCGTGTCCAAATAAACCAGAAATGGTGAATAAAAGGAGACAATGTTTTCTTTACACGCTTGGAATTTCTTTCAGCACAAGAAACGACATGGGATGTAATTCAGTTAACATTCACGCAATGAGATGAGCAATGATTCTCTGGTGATGGAGGGAGTCAGATTGTTTGGGTCATTTAGGGCATGGATCTTATTCTGCCACAATCTCTCTGACTGCCTGGACAGATTTCAGGTGCTATTATCTATCTATCTATCTATCTATCTATCTATCTATCTATCTATCTATCTATCTATCTATCTATCTATCTATCTATCTATCTATCTAGCCATCCATCCAATTCTGACTTTGGGAGTATATTTCCAAGATCCCCCTGATTTCTGATGAAACAGTGCTCAATGCAGAGAGGTCTATGATATGGAGTCACTGTCAATCCTGGTCAGACAACATGCTGGAACCCCAGTGATTGCTCCAATAACCCTTACCTGCGCTGTTCTGACATCAATTCACCCTCTGCTTCCATCTGTCCATGTAATCTGTGCCGTTCACTGAAGAGAGTGAAGGGGTATTTCAGAGCCCTCTTCAGCTCCTCTCTGTATCGACTCTGGGTCAGAGCATAAAGGGCAGTGTTTGTACAGGAGCTCAGGTAGAAGAGCACAGTCCCAGATATGTCAGCGATCATAACAGGATGGTCATAACTGGGGTAAAAATGGTTGTTGGTAATCTCCGTCAGTAAGAAAACACTGACCTTGGGCATCCACAACAATATAAAATTGCCCGAGACAACAAACAGTAGGATGATGGATTTCCGCCTGTTGACCATCTCTGCATCTCCTCTCTGGTCCCTGTTACTGGGAGCTCGGAGACCCCTGCATGTCCGATTTGCCAAGACAATGTGCCTGACGGTCAGAGCATTGAACAGCAGGATCAGGAGGTAGGGGATCAATGTGTTCAGCAGCTGGTGGAGCCAGACAAATACCACCCATCCTGGAAGGGTGTAAAACTCTGGTCTGGTGGCACAGCCCGAGGGTACACCACCCCATATGTATATGGTTGATACTTAAAGTAAAAGGGGATGTTCCTCAGAATGCTCACCAGACAAACAGTGCTTACCACGGTACCTGCTGCTTTCTCAGTGTAATGTCTGGCTTTCAGATGGCGACAACAAATGGCCACAAAGCAGTCAAAGGTGAAAGCGATTTTTTACCAGACAGAACAGTCAATAGCAGCACAGGCCAACACAGCATTTACACTGCACACTGCTGTGTAGAACAGGAATGAGAGTGGGAAATATCTTTTACCAAGTACATTGATTATGACACCAAACAAAATGATTAGTAGATAACCTGTTGTCGTGGAGATTTAATAGAGGTAAACACCATTGGTGATGCCACACTTGCCCCAGCAGAGAATCATAATTGTCACCCAACCAATGGAAGATGAATTGAGAAGTTTGTGGATATAGGGCATCATGAGATATGATTGACACGGTGATTATCCACACAACTGACCAAGATGGTGCCACAGTGTTGCTATCACTGATTTAGCAAGCTAAAGCACCTGGTTAACACTCCTAGGGGTATTCGTTCAAATCCTGCCATCACAAAGGGTGAAATTTAAAATTGCTAAAATCTGGAATAAAGACTTGTTTTAATGGTTAGCATGTAACAACTGCTAATTGTCTTCAAACTCCATGAAGTCCACTAATGTGTTCCTTTCCAAGGTGTGTTGGGCCATTCTCTGTCCATGTTAGTGTACCTGTACAATCTCCCTTTCAACATAACAGTCCAATTCATCTTAAAATATCTGATCAATTCTATGGTTATAGCAGAGGAAGAACCAGTCAAAGCAAAACTGCCTCCCTCTCACTGGATTCACAACACAACCAAATGGAAACATTCAATGTCCCACATATTTGCTCAACTGTTCTTCACCAGAGGTTATAACATTACATCTTAGGCATTAAATTTATAACAAAAAATAATGTATTATTCATAGTGAAACACAGATAATCAGCGAGGCACGATAAACAATATCTACAATTTAAATCCAATCATTCTTTATCGTATACGTCCACTCACATATTGAAGGACTGACAATTTTTTTTAGATTAGATTTCCTACAGTATGGAAACAGGCCCTTTGGCCCAACAAGTCCACACTGACCCTCCAAGGGCAACCCACCCAGACCTATTCCACTACATTTACCCCTGACTAATGTATCTAAAACTATGGGCAATTTAGCATCGCCAATCCACTTGACCTGCACATCTTTGGACTGTGAGAGGAAACCGGAGGACACAAAGGAAACTCAGGCAGACATGGGGAGAATGTGCAATCTCCACACAGACAGTCGCCCGAGGTGGGAATTGAACCTGGGTCCTTGGTGCTGTGAGGCAGCAGTGCTAACCATGAAGGAATTAATTTATAAAGAAGCGATCTGTAATTTCCCAGTTTGATAACCAGTTTAACAATGAATACCTGAACATCATGAAATCTTTGGATGATGGGTTGCATCTCAAGCACTTGGACTGTGTATTGTGCTTGAATTCTGAAGTCACTGGCCCTTACAAGAAGCTTTTTTAGGCTTCTGGAGACTGTTTCTCATTTATTACATTATTTTCTCAGAATTGTCAACAATTCTATAACTGAGGTGAGCGATCAAAACAAAAGCAGCGCCATCCAGAAGCTTTCAAAAGAAAAGTAAGATCTGTCTCATTCTTGCAACCCTATCAGAGTCAATTGTTACAGACTGCACCAAACTCTCTCAAAATATATTAAGAAGGTCGCATAGACTCTAGCTTTTAGTGAGTTTTGAGAAGATTTGTCGCTCAGTTTGAGGCTCTGGATGTAGGTTTGTTTGCGGAGCTCTATATAGTTATAGAGTAGACTCTACCAACAAACACATTGACTTGGATCCTATTTACCACGCCCGAGAAAAAAACAGGAAATGACATCACCACGGGAAATGATGTCACCACGGGAGATGATGTCACTTACCCAAGGAAACCTAAACACATAAATAGAAAGCGGAGCATGATGTTACCTAGTATGATGATGAAACGTCTGAAAACGAACCTTCCAGCTCAGTGAGCAAACCTATATCTACTCTAACTTTCCCAATTATTAAAGTAAGAATAAGGTTTTCTTTCCAACTGCAATTTGATTGTTCAAATGACCAGGCCTGAAGCAAAATACACTCTATTCTCATGCTACGGTTAAAATAAAAACAACAAAACAAAGAAGAATTAGTAAAACTTAACTCCACTGTAAACCTTAACATAATAACAGCTTATTTTAAACAGTAACTGTTCCAATACAGTAACACACCAAAAACACACCCATGACAAAGGGAAATTCAGTAAAATAGATTGTCTCACATGCAATCCTAGCAGCAGGAAGAGTAGGCAAACCTTCAGGTGTAAGGAAACGAGAAATAACAGCTTCCAAATCCAACTTCCGGACACAGTAATGACTGAAAGTTAAAGTAAAATCCTGTTTCTGTTGGAGCTTGTGTCCACCCTTCACGCTGCTTCTATTGTTCCAAATTTTAAAAAAAAAGCCAAGGCCTCACAAGCTATTCATTTTGTTCGCTTGGAACAGACCATTTGTCACCTCTGTCTCAACCTCTCTCTCTCAAAAGGATACAGGAGAATGTACACACCTTACAGCCAATGTAGTCTCTCACAATTCAATGTTTCCTTCCCTTTTCGTTTTCAACATGGTCTGTAGGCAGTTGTCCAGCACTGGTCCTCCCTTAATCAACGTCCAGCCATCTTCCGCAAGCGTAACACTATCTCGGTGCTGAATCATCTACAATGTCCTTAAAGCAGTGATTCATGGGCATTATCTCTCCAGGCCAGTTCCTAAAGCAAGCTGCAGTCTAATATACTCTTTATGTAAAAGGGAATACACTGTTGCTCAAAGGTGACATTTCAATTCTCAATTTCAACTCACGGTTCCAAGTCAAAAATGAGGAAAATCAGAGCAGGAAGGTTAAGATGCCAACACTACCTAGACCACACTATCAAGCCCTTAATTATAGGCTAGCTGATGGCCTTCTGATATCATGCAAAGGTATTAAGCCAGACACTGTGCTAATCTCCTGAGGATGTAGGTTCAAATCTAACTGTAGATTCTTCAGGCAAAAGCAGTCAGGTTTTAAGGCTTTAATAATGACTCTGTATTGATTGCCTAAAGGTAAACCACCACCCAGTTTATTTTGGAAAGGAAACTGCCATCCTTACCCCGTCAGGCCTGCATGTGACTCCAGACCCATAGCTGACTTATACCTGGACTCTCCACAATAAATGCTGGCCCAGTCAGTGACACGAACATAACACTAATGAATAAAATATTATTGCACATTCTGAATATATTTTGAAGAAGGGCTCATGCCTGAAATGTCGATTCTCCTGCTCTTTGGATGCTGCCTGACCTGCTGTGCTTTTCCAGCAACACATTTTCAATCCCAGAATGAAACCTGGATTGATAGATCATCTTGAAGCATAAAACATAGGGGCGTGGGTAGTCCATTCCTCCCATCAATTCATTGTCAATCCCATTTGATATAATCATGGCTGATTATCCAACTCAGTCCCCTGTTCCTGCTTTCTCCTCACACCCTTAGATCCCTTTAGCTCTCAGAACTGTATCTGACTCCATCTTGAAAACATTGATTGTTTTGCCCTCAACAGTTTGCAAAGGTAAACAATTCCAAAGACTCACCACGCTGTGGTTAAAGACATTTCCCCTGGTCTCAGCCCTAAATGGTTTACCCTGTACCTTTAGACTGTGTCCCCTGGTCCTGGAATCATTAATTTTTGGGGTTCATTAATCTCGGAGTTTGTCACTGTGACGCAGCCAGACAAAGCATCATCGACTTTGCTGACAACAGCAGGTTATTGGGTGAAAGACAGAAAAAATAGCAAACACCTCTATCACACCGAAGGCATTTTTTCATGAGCTTAACAATCAAAATATTCAATATTTCTTGCAACAGGAGCTGGAGGAGGTTACAGAGATAGGGAAGGGGTGTAGCGGAGGTTACAGTGACAGGAAGGGGGTCTGGAGAAGGTTACAGTGATAGGGAGGGGGTCTGGAGGAGGTTACATTGATCGGGAGGGAGTCTGGAGGAGGTTACAGAGATAGGGAGGGGGTCTGGAGGAGATTACAGGGATAGGAAGGGGGTCTGGAGGAGGTTACAGAGATAGGAAGGGGGTCTGGAGGAGATTACAGGGATAGGAAGGTGGTATGGAGGTGGTTACAGAGATAGGGAGGGGGTCTGGAAGAGGTTACAGAGAAAATGCGGAGGTTGGGTATCTGAACTCTGCCAACAAACTCAGTCCCCTGTTTCTCCCTAAACCCTGTTATCCATTAGTCCTGACAGGAACGTTGAATATTGGAGCAGGAGGAGAGTGATGTGGTTCATCCTGAATCAGTTGCAATCCCATGGTGCATTTCATTGTCCATTGAGACTGGGGAAGGTCACACGATATTGAAGTACTGGTACAGCATGGAGACAGACAGACGGATTAAATCATCCTCCCTCCATCTGTATTCACAACACAGTAAGGTTACATCATTCATAGACCCTCAAAGTTAACACAATACTTACTGAGCAGGCTTTTAAATAGCTGTTTCAGACTTTGTGAATAATCAATTCAAGACACTGGTTTGTATGGTAGATATGGTGGGCAGCGCGGTGGCACAGTGGATAGTACTGCTGCTTCACAGCACCAGAGATCCAGGTTCTATTCCTGTCTCGGGTGACTGTCTGTGTGGAGTGTGTATGTTTTCCCTGTGTCTGCGTGGGTTTCTTCCAGGTGCTCCGGTTTCCTCTACATTCCAAAGATGTGCAGGTTGGGTGAATTGGCCATGCTAAATTGCCCGTAGTGTTAGGTGTAGGGGGATGGGTCTGGGTGGGTCGCTCTTCAGAGGGTCGGTATGGACTTGTTGGGCCAAACGGCCTGCTTCCACACTGTAAGTCATCTAATCTAAAGGACTTAGCAAGTTATTAACAAAGGAGTCATTTTAACAGAGTAAATATAACCAGCAAAGTAATCCCATCGGTCTACACTTTACACTCCATTACCTTTGATTTCAGTCTCATTCACACAGTAGACAGACAGACAAACTAACACAGTTCAGGGACACATTAAAGTATATAAGAAAACTGACCAGATTATTTCAGCGGTTTATAGGATGGTTCATGGACAGGGATGAATTTTCCTTTGCTGATTTTCTGATGATGTGAATGAGAGCCACTTTACACTTCACTCAGATAAAGGCAGTCATACTTATAATTTAGTTTTCTGTTCTCTAAAGCTTCCGAGGGCTGAGAAGGGAAGTTAGGTGTGAAGATTTCACATCTGTATACTGCAGCATCAATAGCCACACAAACAGGAAACACAGTCCAAACACAATCCAATCTGTGACCTCTCCCTGACAGGCTGACCCTATCCTCCTCGATATCCCAGTTACCATTCAACATCTATCACCTTCCTGAAGTATGGACTTTTCCAGACTTGCTGGAACCCATTCCCAGAGACTGACCTCATTTATAACCAACTGCTGTTATCTATTTCTCAAAGATGGCAGTTAGGGACTGTACCTTCAGTTGGAAAGATAATGTGAAAGTAGGTGAATTGTCAAGAGTGTAAAATCAAAGGATTGAGTTAACAATTTAAATGGAAGGTGATCAAACATCATAAAAAATCTTGAATCAGCTATGATTCAGTACCAATGGACGTAAGTTTTGTTTTCTGTTGTCTGTATATCAGGCACTTGGTGAATAAATGCATCTTGGGAAAGGTGCTTCATCTCTCTTAAGGGTGGAGACATGTGAAGGCACTATCACTTTTATTATTGTCCGCGAACAAAAATGGGACAGAATGTTGCTCTTCTAGCAAGAAAACTGAGCGGTAAAACTGATTCAATTTGAAAATAATTAGTGGAGCAAATTGACAGTTTTATATAAATTGTTGTCTTGTTGGGGTAGCAAGAGAGTGTCTCAAAAAAAATTGTTGCGTGTGTGGGGGAGAGCCTTAGTGTTTCTGTGACGTGTGTGCATGTGTGAGAGAGAGAGAGACAGAGCATGTGCGTGTGTGTGCATCTGTCTGTGTGAGACAGTGAGAAAGTGCGACAGTGTGCAGATCTGTGTGTGTGTGTGTGCGTGTGTGCATGTGTGTGATAGAGAGACAGAGCATGTGCGTGTTTGTGTGTGCATCTGTCTGTGTGAGACAGTGTGACAGTGTGCGGATGTGTGTGTGTGTATGTGTGTGTGTGTGCTTGTGTGTGAGAGAGAGGGTATGTTCAGGCAAGGCACAATCTGATTGGTTTTTAATCAGCACCAGTTGTGTGTTCGGGAGTGCTCAGGACAGTGACAGTCTCTTGCTTGTTCCCTGGACAGGTCAGTGCAGCCAAGTGTGTGGAGAATACAGTGTAAGGACCAGCCTGTGAAGACAGAGCATCCATATCACTCTCTCCTTTCTGCATGGGGAACTGAATGAAGACACCCTGATAGCTCAGCGCTCCCTCTCGGCGTTCCTCTGCTCTCCCTGAAAACCCTCTGGTAAAAGGGACAATTGGAAATCACTTCCAGGCAAGCAGAAATGTCAAATTTTCAAGCAGTGAACGGGAGACTGAGAATTGCTGTCCCCACAACCTCATTCATCATCAAACTTCTGTGAAAAATTCAAAAGACTCTGAAAGAGAGAAACTTTTCTGAACTGGAGCTATTAGTTTATGTTTCCTTGATTTTATTTTACCTAAACGCATAATGTTCATAACTTCTCCATCCTTTTTGTGCATCTCTCTGTGTGAACAAAAGTCTTTGAAGAGTGAACAATAAAGTTACAGTTACAGATTGGCGATTGCACACAGGTTTTGAAATTTGTTAATAATAATCTGATTGCAATAAATAGTTCTTTTCACGGTGATGTTAAAAAGGTGCGCATATTCCTTTAACAGAAGTTGGATATTTGTGCACAATTGGGTAATGTGGTGTTTTCATCAAATGTTCACGTTCTTGAGAACCTGGTGAATCGTGGGGCTGGATTTCCAGTGCACTTCAGTTAGACCACAGGGAGAGTATTGTGTGCAGTTCTGGAATCCACATGATAAGAGGGGTGTGTTTACACTGGAGAGGGTACAGAGGGAGATGTACCAGCGTGTTGTCTGGGCTGGACAGAGTTTCAGTTATGTGGAGAAATTGGACAGAGTGGGTTTCTATCCTTGGAGCAGAGGTGACCGAGGGGAGACATGGTTGAGATGTGTAACTGTATGAGGGACACAGACAGGGGAAACAGGAGATAGCTTTTCCCCGTGGTTGGAAGCATGGAGAACCAGGGAGATAGATCTGAGGTCAGGGCAGGTTGTTCAGATGGGATGTGAGGGAAATGTTTTCACAAAGATGGTGGTGGGAAAGTGGAACTCTTTGCCTGTCAGAGTGGTACAAGCCGAAAGCCTTTTAACATTGAAGAAGAATTTAGAAATGTACTTACAATGGCGAGATGTTCCAGGATATGGACCAAGTATTAGAAAATGTAATTAGAATAGTTTGGTGGATCTTTGGCCAGCGTCTACTGGATGAGCTGTGCCGTAGACGTCAATGACTCTCCGACTGCCGCATTGAATCATAAAAGTTACTGTCCGATCACTGTAAATTTCTTCAGACCCTACAAACCTGCCTCTCTCTGCAATCTCTTCCAGCCTCACTATGCTGTCCACATCTGTAACATCCTTGGCCATCTATGGCCTTTGCAGACTTGTTCCTCCAACCCTGCTACCCCTCCCACCTACTTTTATGTTTTACTCAGTCACAGGATATGGGTGTCACTATCTGGGTCAGCATTTATTCTTCATCATCCCTGAGGATGGGCAACAGACTGCATAGAGTGTGCTCCTATCTCTCTCTCTCTCTCTCTCTCTTTCGCTCTCGCTCTCTGTCTCTGTCTCTCTCTCTCTCTTTATCTCTCTCTTAAGCCAAGATAACTGAGTGGCTGACAGCTCTCCCTCACCTCTCCTCTGCTCTCCCTGAAAACCCCCTGTGGAAAGGGGCAGTTGAACCCCACTTTCAGAGACCCAGAAAGGGTGAATTCTGAAGCCCACTGGTGCTGCATATCATTCAGTCAGATGGTGCAGCTCCATTTTCCTCACTCACCCTTTGTCTGTTTGTAGAAGAGAATTGTGCCCGTGCAAATAATGCAGGATGTAATTCATTCCCAGCACGGTTAGTGATTGGGGGGAAGGTTTCCAGCTCCTCACTCTACCTGAATGATTGTTGTACTTTACCATGTCAATCCCTCAATGCGTGTGGATTAAATTTTAAGACTCCCTTCCCCGCCCACAGTCCCGTTCCTGTTTCATCCTTTCCACACACATCATCCCATCCTTCATCTCCTCCTTTCATTCAGCTGAATCCACACTGTACATTCTCCAAAGCCCAGTACCACCTTCCTGAGGAACAGTCCCTTACACCGTGATGAACTTACACAGATCAATTGTAGCCATGGGTTTATCAAACTGAAGCCTAACTGGGTTCCCTTTCCATTCCAAACACCATTGAGGAATGTTAACACTGCGGTGACCATCTTGAATGTTTCTCTACCCCTTCACCCTGAATGACACACATGGATAGATCTATCTGTTTCCTTGGTACAACGTTGAATTTCTTGTGATGAAGGAACTACCAGGACTGACCTTTCTGTGACTCAAGGCAGTACCCATCATTTGATTACAGAAGACCTCAAATTTTCAGTTGCTCCATTCGGTGGAAAGCTGTCTTTGTTTACTTTGTGACCAACTTTAAATACACTGTCCGTTTCCTTCATCACTCCTTACCAACTGTTCCATGTTCTTTGGGAAGAGCTAACATTCCCATTCCGTGTCTGAATACCGAAGCATGCAGTATCAATGGTGGTTTTCCACTTGAATTTGCATTCTTGCAAATGTCCTGAAGACTGTAAGACGAAAACTAGAACAAAGTATTTTGTTTTTCAATGCGACTTTGAGTAGATTATCCATCATTTGTCAGGATGAACAACACCAGATGCATGTTTCAAACAGAAAAAAAACACAAATTGGCAGCAGATCTGCCCAGCTGTGCATATTAACTCGACTGGAATAAATTAAGCAACTTAGAGATAGGGACAAATACATAACTGTTGCTGAATGTGCCATGACATTGGGTTCCATTGGAATTGGACCCATTGCACCTGGGTATTGTGTTAGACTCGAGCAGAGAGAGTTCAGATGTGTGAAAGCTTCATGAGCTGTGCTCAGTTGAGTTCAATTGGACTCAGTTGGATAAGATGGGTTGAGTTGGACTCCAATTAATGGAGCAGCAATGGGCTCAGTTAAAACCCATCTGATTGCTTTATTGTTTTATTCATTGCAAAAGATTTTGACATGAATATTGTTATCTGTCTGAGACATTGAATTATAATTATTATTTTAGGACCATTTCATTTGCAAATATAATTCCTGTGCTAGTTAATATTCAAAGCACAATTGGGGACGTCCCCTTGAGAAGATAACGGGCAGCAATCTATTGTTGTCCCTTAATTCCAGAAAGCAAACCCTCCGTAGATAACAATATACTGAGCGACTGACACGTGAAACAAAACTGAGCAAAGAGGAATGATGAACCAAATGAAGAAAAACACATGTTGGCAGAACACGGTTTGGAAAACAAGTGCACTTTTTTTTGAGAATTATTCCTTCAGGGAGTGCTGTTCACAATCCTTTAGCAGTTCCACATGAAGTATACCGGTGTTATGGGAATGCACAATGTAATATGGATGGCTTTGAAGAGAGTGTTTAGTAGACTGGAACTAACACCAGATGTCACACACGGTGTTTACGATCATGTATAAGGGAGTGTTGATTCTTATCTCAGGAGCTCAGTCCAGACTCCAAGCCCAGCGCGAGAGTTAATGAATGAGGTCACCCAACATTAACAATGCAAGGACCAATAATTCTACAGATCGCATTCGCTTTCTTCCATTTCTTTGCAATTGTCTGTGTTCCAGGTGAGGACATCGCCCCCGTTACTGACTGTGGTGTTTATAGTTCTGTCTGTGTTTCATGGTGAGATATTTGATGGATTATTTTGGAAGCGAGTTGTGGATGGACTGATTGAAGGAGGGACATTGGGAATCTGCAGTGCTATTTTATTGGAATGTTTCCAGGAATGAGAATCTTCAGTTGTATGGAGAGAGGAAAGAGGCTGCTCAATGTCCTTGGAACTGGCCGTTACAGGGAGTGGGGTTGGAGGTGAGGGTACTGGGCATGGGCAGAATAAACACTAAAAACAGGAGAAAACCTCCCTGGAGTTTGCTTGACCGATAAAGCAGATCATGCCTGGTCCAACTTTCCTCTTGTTCTGTTCGGTTCCCCATTACAGTTTGTTCACCAACTGACAAAAAGAATCTATTGACGCAGCCTTAAACATGCAGAAGGACTCTTACCCCTCACACTTCTGTCAGTAGCAAACAATTCAAAAGACTTGCAAACCTCAAAGAGAAGATAATACTGAGTCTTAAATTTTCAACCGTTTATGCTTAGACTGTACCACCCCCCCCCCCCCCCCCGGTCCTAGACTTCTACATCAGAGGAAACATCGTCTCAGGTAGAGTACAAATAAAGTGTGGGAGATACAAGAATGATGAGATAGAAAGTTCCCTCTCAAGACCAGTGGGTATGACCTGAATAGGATCCATCTATGTTCTGTCATTCCATCAGTCTATGCATCCCCATGGAATGGTGAACACTTGTGTAATTTATAACATTGCAGGAATGAACAATGGAATCCAATTCTGACAGAATGAATTAGCCTTTGTGGTAAGCCCTACATGTGATGGTGTCAATGTTGTAAAGCTAACTGGCCAACCTGCAGACTGGAAGGGATGGTTTGATAGAATACAATGGACAAGAGGAACAAATGAGCTTTGAAGGAAGAGTGTTTCATGGGAGTGAGTGGTTAGAGACTGGAATGTACTGCTGAAGGGAATGGGAGAGAGGGGTTCATTCCGGGCACCCTGGGTGGAATTTTGTTTTCAGTCTGGAGTGGAAGAATATGCAGGTCTATGGTACCATCGATGTGTACCATCAACAAGATGCAACACAGAAATATCCCCAAGGCTCCTGCGACAGCACTTTCCAAAGACATGATGAAGGACAAGGGAACATGGGAAGGACAAGGAACAGCAGGTACATGGGAACACCACCCCCCTGCAAGTTCCCCTCCGAGGCACTCATCATCCTGACTTGGAAGCTTAACGTTGTTCGTTCAGTGTGGCTGGGTCAGAATCCTGGAATTCCCTCCATCAGGGACATTGTGGGTCTACCCTACAGCACATGGACTGCAGCGGTTCAAGAAGGCAGCTCACCCCCCATCTTTTCAAGGGGGGCTACTAGGGATGAGTAAGTCTCACTGGAACAAACAGCTACACCCTTAAGTCAAGACTGAATAAAAAAATAGCAAACTCAATTTCCGGTTGTATAATCAATTCAATGTCTAGCATTGTCTTGATAAGAAAACACCTCTTTACAATTACTGTGTCATTTTATTGGTGACTCCCTACTATCTTGTAGCTGCTAGTTGCTCCCTTCCACGAAGAGAACTCACGGTTCACAGAGCAATGATATTCAAACTTTGCACATTGATTAAAATCACTATTAGCTCAACACCCAGACTTCAGTTTCGTAAAGATTTCAATTTCAGTTTGTTAATGATTTTTAAGAACACCACTCAAACGGAAAGTAGATTTTTATGAAGGAGTTAATTTAGTTTGTTTTCCAATGTCAATGTTATTTTGAATAACTTTGTGTAGTTCAGAGAGGGCTATGAGAAAAATGGTGCTGTTGATCACTGACAGACCAAGTTCTTATTTATGCTGTACACGAAGATTTATTAGATTTATGTTTCATCAGTGCGCCTTATTAATCTAATGCAGAATATGAGGATAGCCATAGCTTTAGTCATTTACTCAAGGTGTGAATTCCAACACCGCACCGAAATTTTCTCGGAGGTCATTTCAACTCCTGTCTGTTCTCAGTCATGAATACATTGACTAGTGTCTGTAGTCATTCACTCTGGTCACATTTATCTCATTGTACAAGGGAGAGCTCTGTGTGGAACAACTTTGAATGAGACAATCTTGTAATTAGCTCTCCAAATTGCGTATTGTGTATTGGTGACACCCACTTCGTTTAGCTTTCTGACCCTATTCACGAACTTTGATTCAATGTGTAGTAAAAGTTGAATCTGAAGATTCTGTGTTGAAAGTGAATTCCAGAATTGTAGCACATTATTCACACCCTGTCCTGCAGAGTAATGCTGCCAGGTACTGGGCAGTCTGAGAGGCTGCTCTTGGATGTGATTTCAAGCCAAAGGCACTTCTGCCTGTGTTATTGGATAAGAAAGATCCCAACACACTAGTAATCCTGGGTTTCCTCACCAATCTCCCTCACTCAGTCAATATCCCACACTAAGGTAGCAAGAAATATCTTGAATTAATGAGATTAGTGCTTATCGGATGTTGTTCAATGTTGGGTACTCATTTCCTGAATTCTAAAGTGATCTTTGCTCAAAGTGTAGAAGATAAAGTTCCATGACACATCTTGTGGTTATCCATTTGAACTCCTCCCTGTACTTGTTGTTGTAACCATGTCTCTGTTTGTGATCTTGGTGCCCACTCTGACACTGAAAATTCATGATCCCACAGATGAAATAACTTCTCAATGTCTCTTGCAGCAAACCTAGTGACGATTGTGATTCTCTCTCGTGGGAGGTGTGGCATCAGCAAAGGTACTTCTCTGTATTTGATTTCCATGGCAACAGCTGATCTACTGGTCATTGTCTTCAACATTATACTTATAACACTGGCTTTCAAATATTTCCCAGTTTCCTTCTTGTTTTACACAGCAGTGTGCCGTACTAACTACATCATGGGCTATGTGATGACTGAATGCTCTGTCTGGTTGACCATCGCTTTCACTATTGACCGCTTTGTGGCCATTTGTTGCCACAATCTGAAAGTCAGATATTGCTCTGCCAGAACAGCAGCCTTGTTGGTGACCATTGTTTGTTCTGTGAGCATTTTGAGAAACATTCCATTTTACTTCAGATACCAATCTTTGGGTACATTGGGTGGTGTGCCCTGGGGCTGTGGCAACAGACCAGAGTTCTATATCTTACTAGGATGGGTGGCATTTTTCTGGATCCACCAGCTGTTGAACCCATTGATCCCCTACCTCCTGATCCTGCTGTTCAATGCTCTGACCGTCAGGCACATTGTCTTGGCAAATCGGGCACGCAGGGGTCTCCGAGCTCCCAGTAACAGGGACCAGAGAGGAGATGCAGAGACGGTCAACAGGCGGAAATCCATCATCCTGCTGTTTGTTGCCTCGGGCAGATTTATGTTGTTGTGGATGCCCAAGGTCAGTGTTTTCTTACTGATGGAGATTACCAACAACCATTTTTACCCCAGTTATGACCATCCTGTTATGATCGCTGACATATCTGGGACTGTGCTCTTCTACCGGAGCTCCTGTACAAACACTGCCCTTTATGCCCTGACCCAGAGTAAATTCAGAGAGGAGCTGAAGTCGGCTCTGAAATACCCTTTCACTCTCATCCGTGAATGTATCCCTACATCAAAATAAGAAAAGTGACTGAGACTGAAGTACCCCACGCAGTTTGTGCCCATCTCTGAGTTCTCTCCAATCTCCATGTCCCACCTGAATTCCCCTGTTATTCTCCACGTAAAGAGATGAAGAGGAAAAATTGTCTGCTTGAGCCGTGGGACGTGGAAAACTTCCCTCACCTCCTTTTCTCTCCTTCACAAAACATTGGGGGTGTTTCTGTCCATGTCTGAGAGAGAGCTCAGGGGGAAAGGAATAAACGTGAAGAAAAACACATCTTGTGGGCATTGTGTCTTTGTTTGACTTCGGTCCTTTCACAAGTTGGACATCCTAATTTGTGTAGACACAGCATAAAGAAAAATATATGTTATGGGAGTTGTGTGTTGATTCCCTTTACAAATTTAAGATGAATTACATCCACGCACACTCAAAATATTCACCAGGAAATAAAACATTTAATGCTTAATGTGATATGTTCAACATGAGACACTTCATGGAAGCTATGTCTCCCCTCAAACATTCATAATTTGTCCACATCTCTCTTTTTACTTCCATTCCTTTCTCTTTCTCTCCATCTGTTGGTTCTGTATTCATTCACAACAGTGTTCATTCATTCAAGGGATATCACTGGGATTGGTTAGACCAGCATTTATGACCCATCCCTAACTTTCCCGGGAGTAGTTCCGAGTGAGGCATGTTCCTGTGGGTCTGGATCCACATGGAAGGTCACACTAAGCTCGGATGGTGGTATTCTCTTCTCTGAAGGAGATGAGTGAACGAGAGCTTTTTGTATCTGCCAAAATTCAAGGAATCCTTCTTTTGATTGCATTGCCGAGACCAGGCAGAGGCTATGGCAACTGATGAAAGAACAATGTGCAGCAATATCCCTGATAGGAATGTTTGCTCCCTCCTTCAGGGGTTAAGAATATTCAGCCTCTGATCTCCAGGAATGTGTTCTCCATGGCAGCCTTTGAGATAATTGACAACACAGAATTGCCAAGCAGAAACTGATAGCTAAGTCCTTAACCATGAAGACAACCTCAACTCTGACCTTGGGTTCATATCATATTTAACATAACCCCACCATACTGTTCTATATCTGTAAAATCTTCCTTTTGAGAGAATTGATTCAGTTCCCTACAGTGTGGAAACAGGCCCTTCAGCCCAACAAGACCGCAATGACCCGCCAAAGAGTAACCCACCCAGACCCATTCCCCTGCCGCGTATGTACCCCTGACTAATGCCCCTAACACTATGGGCAATTGAGCATGGCCAGTCCACCTGACCTGCATGTCTTTTGGATTGTGGGAGGAAACTGGAGCATCTGGAGGAAACCCGGGCATAGAATGTGCAGACTCCAGATAGACAGTGACCTGAGGCTGGAATCAAACCTGGGTTCTTGGTGCTATGAGGCAGCAGTGCTAACCACTGAGACACCATGCTGTCCCAAAGGTTAAGCCTTACATAGAATCCTTACAGTCCTTCGGCCCAACAAGTCCACAGTGATCCTCCGAAGAGAAACCCACTCAGACCCATTCCACTATATCCTATATTTACCCCTGACTGATGCACCTAACCTACATATTGCTGAACACTATGGGACAATTTAGCCTGGCCAATTCACCTATCCTGCACATCTTTGGACTGTGGGATGGAACCAGAGCACCTGGAGGAAACCCACTCAGACACGGGGAGAATGTGCAAACTCCACACAGGCATCACCCGAGGTGGGAATTGAACCCGGGTCCCTGGCGCTCTAAGGCAGCATGGCGAGCCACTGAGACACCGGGCCACTTACTTCCAGATTTTTAGTGTCGGGAAATGTCCTTGGTGAAATTTGGATTCAGGTTCCCAGAACATTTTCTGAGTCATTGGATGAACAGCGTGTGATAACTGCACAAGGCCATCGCCTCATCCTAACTTCCCTTCTCCTCCACTCCTTTTACCTTCACTGAACCCTCCAGGTTTCTCTTCCTCTTCTTCTCTCTGTGTCTAAAGACAAAGTAGTTCATCACTGTACATTACAATGTGGAGGGGCCAGGGTTGGACTGGGCTGGAGAACATTAGTAACTACACACCACCAGGTTACAGTACAACACGGCGATTTGGCATCACAAGCTTTCGCAGCACTGCTCCTTCGTCAGGTGAAGGGGAGGGAAGCACACAGAACACAGAATTTATAGGCAGACCGATATAAAGATCGTACACATGGTGTGAGTGGGAGTGTCGACAGGCTGCATAACAAATCTCTGCGGGTGATCGAAAGGGACAGACATTGGGAGTAAAGTATCAAACAACTGAGTAACAAGTGAAGGGATGGTCTATGATCCGAGTAATTGAGGCAGAGAGATAATTCCAAAAAAATCAAATATTACATTGTGCTGGAGACCAACTAAACAGCTGGAACAACTTGATGGCTAAAAGAGTCACATGCCAAGTGTGTATCCTAAGTAACATGTCATCTAAAACTGTACAAACTAATTCCGGTGATGGGATCATGACAAATTATCAAGGTGATAGTCATAGGGTCATAGAGATGTGCAGCATGGAAACCGACCCTTCAGTCCAACGCATCCGTACCGGCCCAGATATCCCAACCCAATCTAGTCCCACCTGCCAGCACCTGACCCATTCCCTCCAAACCCTTCCTATTCATATACCCATCCAAATGCCTCTTAAGTGTTGGAATTGTACCAACCTCCACCACTTCCTCTGGCAGCTCATTCCATACACGTATCACCCTCTGTGTGAAAATGTTGCCCCTTAGGCCTCTTTTATATCTTTTCCCCTCTCATCCTAAACCTATGCCCCTCTAGTTCTGGACTCCCCCACCCCAGGGAAAAGACTTTGTCTATTTACCCTCTCCATGCCCCTCATGATTTTATAAACCTCTATAAGGTCACCCCTCAGCCTCCGACGCTCCAGGGAAAACAGTCCCAGCCTGTTCAGCCCCTTCCTACAGTTCAAACCCTCCAACCCTGGCAACATCCTTGTGAATCTTTTCTGAACACTTTCAAGTTTCACAACATCTTTCTGATAGGAAGGAGACCAGAATTGAATGCAACATTCCAACAGTGGCCTAACCAATATCCTGTACAGCTGCAACATGACCTCCCAACTCCTGTACTCAATACTCTGACCAATAAAGGAAAGCATACCAAACGCTGCCTTCACTATTCTATCTACCTGTGACTCGACTTTCAAGGAGCTATGAACCTGCATTCCAAGGTCTCATTGTTCAGCGAGGAAGATTTTACAGACACAGAAATATATGGTGGAGTCACATGTAGTACAATATGAACCCAAGATAACAGTTGAGGCCCTGTTCATGGGTACGGACCTTGCCTATCAGTTTCTGCTTGGCGATTCTGTGTTGTTCTGTATCTCGAAGGCTGCTTTGGAGAAAGTTTACCCGAAGATCGGAGGCTGAGTGTCCTTGAGCACTGACCTGTTCCCCGACTGGGAGAGAACATTCCTGACTGGGTCACTGTTGCACAGTGTCCATTCATCCATTGCTGTAGTGTCTGCATGGTCTCACAAATACACCATGCCTCAGGGCATCATCACCCCAAGTGTTTGAGGTAGACAAAGCTGGCTGTGTCACATGAGGACCTGCTGTGTACGTGGTAGGTACTGTCCCCAAGTGTGATAGTAATATCCATGTCGATGATCTGACATGTTTTGCGGAGGGTGCTGTGCCAGGGTGGTGTGGTGTTTTGATCGATGTGGTCCGAAAGGGTGGGCAGTTTGCTGGGAACGATGGTCTGTTTAAGGTTCGCTGGTTGTTTGAAGGTGAGAAGTGGAGGTGAAGGGCTGACCCTTGGTGAGATGTTTGTTGTCATTAATGACGTGTTGAAGGCTGTGAGGGACAGGCTGTGAGGGGAAGTACTGGACGATGAAGGGTACTCTATTGCTTGAATCCATCTGCGGGTAAGGATTCTCCGAGGCGTGGTATATTAGCGAGACTGTGCAGACACTACAACAACACAAGATTGGATACTGCCCAACAATTGCCAATTTCTATTGAAACATCTGAGGTAACCTTTCAGGTCCGGTGACCCTTCCTCTGCTTTTCCTCACAGATGCTGCTGGATCTGCTGAGCTTTTCCAGCAGCTTCTGTTTGTGTTCCATGTTACTTCAATCATTTGGTTTGTCTCCAGCACCACCTTCTTATTAACTTGTTTGTCATTATCTCTCTGCCTCATTTATTCGGATTATAGGTCATCCCTTCCCTTGTTTTTCAGCTGATGACACTTTCCTCACACCGTCTAACACCCTTGGTCACCTGCAGGGACTTGTGGGATCTTTTGATCTCTCGCATCCCCTTGATCTTTCTGTCCTTCTGACTTTGTCCATCCCAGTCCAACACCTCCACATTTCTGCTCACAGTGGTGGATTCAAAAGAGCACTTTACTTTGTTGGTTCATGGATCCGAGTAGGAAAAGGTGTTGCTTTTAACAAAAGGAAACTGTCAGAAATGGACAAGAGAACGACCATCAAAATTGTGTTTTTTATATTCATTTTTTTTTCTTTAAAGCAGAAAGTAATCCAAAAGAAAGAGTGTGCGTGTGTGTACGTGTCCGTGTGTGTGGATGGATGTGTGTGTGTGTGTGTGTGTGTGTGTGTGTGTGTGTGTGTCTGCGTGTGCATTCAGTGCCATTCTGATCAGAGACACTATTTGAATCCATTTTACAACATGCACCAGTTGTGGTGTATTCAGGAGAGCTCAGCAAAGTAACAATCTCTTGGTCACTCACCACATCCCATTGTGTGGAGAATACAGGTTTTGATAACAGCCTGTGAAGACAAAGCATGCGTATCACTCTCTGCCCTTTCTGCATGGGGAACTGAATGAAGACACCCTGGTAGATAGGTAATCCCTCTCAGCGTTCCCCTGTTCTCTCTGAAAACCCTCTGTTAAAAAGGCCAATTGGAAGTTCCTTCCAGAGACACAGAAACAAAACATTTTCAAACAGCGAATGGGAAATTGGGAATTGGTGTTCCTGCAAACTCATGTCATCATCAAACATTTGGAAGGGATCAAAAGAATCTGAAAGAGAACAACATATCAGTCCCTGCCAACTCAACTGGAACGACTGAATAGTGTTTCCTTCATGAGCTTTTATAACAAAACACAATATTTGTGTCTTCTGTGGTTTTGCTTGTGTGAATGGGATTACATAAAAGAACTAACACTTAAACTTTCACTACAGTTTGGCAACTCAACACGGCAATTTTTGTCATTGGTTTAAACTGGTTTGATTATATTAAAGAGTTAAATAGCAAAGAAAACTGCAGGCCTTTTAATACGATGTGTATTGTTGGGCAATTTGTTGCTTTAAATAAACATTCACCTTTTTGATGACTCAGGAAATAGTGGGGCTTGATTTCCAGTGCACAGTGGGATAAACTTTGTTTACACCACAGACAGCAAACTGCACATTTCCAGAGGGATGTGTTTGCCACTGGAGAGAGAGCAGAGGAGATCTAACAGCTCTCCCTCACCTCCCCTCTGCTCTCCCTGAAAACCCTCCTGTTGAAAGGGACAGTTGAACCCCACTTTCAGAGACCCAGAAAGGGTGAATTCTGAAGCCCACTGGTGCTGCATATCATTCAGTCAGATGGTGCAGCTCCATTTCCCTCACTCACCCTTTGTCTGTTTGTAGAAGAGAATTGTGTCCGTGCTAATAATGCAGGATGTAATTCATTCCCAGCACGGTTAGTGATTGGGGGGAAGGTTTCCAGATCCCCACTCTATCTGAATGATCTACTTTATCATGGCAGTCCTTCAATGCACTTGGCTCAAATGTTAAGACTCCATGCCTCACCCACACACCCGTTCCTGTTTCCCGCTTTCCACACACATAATCCCATCCTTCATCTCCTCCTATCATTCAGCTGAATTCACACTGAACATTCTCCAAAGGCCAGTACTATCTTCCTGAGGAACAGTCCCTTACACAGTGATGAACTTACACAGACCATAAAACGCAGGAGCAGGAATTAGGCCATTCAGCCCATCGAGTCTGCTCTACTATTGAATCTTGGCTGATAAATTTCTCAATCCCATTCTCCAGGTTTCCCCCCATGTTTTTCTTGAGTATTGAGGAGATATTCAGGAAGTATCGATCTTAGTCTTAGATATACTCAATGGCTTGGCCTCCACAACCTTCTGTGGCAATGAATTCCACAGTTTCCCTAGTCTCTGGCTGAAGACGTTTCTCCTTATCTCCATTCTAAAAGGTTTTCCCTGTACCCGACGTCTGTGTTCACGGGTCCTAGACTCTCCTACCCATTGGAAACATCTTCTTAGCAGCGAATCTGTACAGACCATTCAGTATTCTTTATGTTTCAATCAGACCACCCCTCATCCTTCTCATCTCCATTGACCATTGACCCAGAATCCTCAAACGTTCCTCATATGTTAAGCTTTTCATTCCTGGGACCATTCTCGAGAACATATTGCGATCATGTTCCAGGGCCAGGACATCCTTCCTGAGATATGGGGCCCAATACTCCAAATGTAGTCTGACCAGAACCTCATAGGTCCTCAGAGGTACAACCCAGCTTTTATATTGATGTCCTACAAAATAAATGCCATCATTGCATGTGCCTTCCTAACTACTGACTCAACCTGTAAGTTGAACTTGAGCTCCCAAGTCTCTTTGCACTTCAGATTTCTGAACTTTCTCCCCATTGAGAAAACAGTCCATTCTTCCTGCCAAAGTGCATGACCTCACACTTTCCCACCTTGCACTGCATCTGCCACTTCTTTGCCCATTCTCCTGACCTGTCCAAATCCTTCTGCAGCCTCCCCACCTCCTCAATGCTACCTTCCCTCTACCTATCTTTATATCATCTGCAAACTTCGTCAGAATGCCCTCAGTTAGAACATAGAACATAGAACAGTACAGCACAGTACAAACCCTTCAACCCTTGATGTTGTGTCAGCCTGTTATCTTACTCTAAGATCAGACTATCCTACATACTCTTCATTGTACTATCATCCAAGAGTTACTTAAATATCCTGAATCTATCTGACTCCACTCCCATCGCTGGCAGTGCATTCCACACACCCACCACTCTCTGTGTAAAGAACCTACCTCTGACATCTCCCCGAAACCTTCTAACAATCGCCATACCATTATGCCTCTGCACAATAGACTTTTCTGTCATTGGAAAAGTATTCTGTCTACCCACTCTATGTGTGCCCCTCAACATCTTTTAAATCTCTGTCAAGTCACCTTTCATCCTTCTTCACACCAATGAGAAAAGCCCTTGCCCCCCTCAACCTTTCTTCATAAGACACACCCTCCAGTCCCGGCAGCATCCTGGTAAATCTCCTCGGAACCCTTTCCACATCTTTCCATATAATGAAGCAACCAGAACTGAACACAATATTTCAAGTGTGGTCTCACCAGGGCTCTATAGAGCTGCAGCATAACCTCACGCCTCTTAAACACAATCTCGCTGCTAACGAAAGCCAACACATCATACGTCTTCTTAACAACCCAATCAATTTGGGTGGCAACTTTGAGGGATCTATGGACATGAGCCATAAGATCCCCCTGTTCCTCCACACTGCCAAGTATCCTGCCTTTAGACCTATACTCTGCATTCAAATTTAACCTTCACACTTTTCCAGGTTAACTCCATCTGCCTCTGCTCATCTGTCAATGTCCCGTTGCAACCTACAACAGCTCACCACACTATCCACAACTCCACCAACCTTCATGTCATCAGCAAACTCCTAATCCACCCTCCCACTTCCTCATCCAAGTCATTTATAAAAAGACAAGAGCAGATGTACCAGAACGGATCCCTGTGGAACCACCACTGCTCACCGAGCTCCAGTGTGAATACTTTCCACCTACCAGCTCATTCTGTCTTCTGTGGGCCAACCAATTCTGTATCCAGTCCGACAGGTTTTCCTGTATCCCACGCCTCCGTACTTTCTGAGTGAGCCTACCATGGGGAACCTTATCAAACACCTTGCTGAAATCCATGTACACAACATCCACTGCTGTATATTCAATATGTTTTGTCACATCCTAAAATAATACAATAAGGCTTGCGAGGTATGACCTGCCCCGCAAAAGGCCATGCTGACTATCGCTAATCAAGCTATGATTTTCCAAGTAATCATAACTCCTGTCTCTCAGAATCCTCTCCAATACTTTGTCCACCACCGACATAAGACTGACTGGTTTGTAATTCGCAGAATTATCTCTATTCCTTTTCTTGAACAAGGAAATAACATTTGTCACCCTCCAAACACATGCGTTACTTCAGTGGACAGTGAGGATGCAAAGATTCTCACCAAAGGTGCAGCAATCTCTCCCCTCGCTTCCTGCGGTAACGTGGATTACATTTCATCTGGACCAGGGGATTTATCTATCCTTCCATTTTTCAAAATTTTCATCACATCCTCCTTCCTAACATCAAGCTGTTCTAGCCCATCAGCCTGTTTCTCGCTGTCCTCAGAAACGTCAAGCTCCCTCTCAGTAGTGAATACTGAAGCAAAGTATTCATTAAGGACCTCACCTACTTCCTCCGATTCTAGGAGAAAGTTCCTTCCCTTGGCCCTACCCTCACGCTGGCCATCCTCTTGTTCCTCACATTAATATAGAATGCCTTAGGGTTTTCCTTCATCCTTCCCGCTAAATATTTTTCATGCCTCCTTCTAGCTCTCCTAAGTCCATTCTTCAGTTCCTTCCTGGCTAACATGTAACCCTCTAGAGCCCTGTCTGATCCTTGCCTCCTCAACCTTATGTAAGCTTCCTTCTTCCTCTTGACTGGATGTTCCATATCCCTTGTCATCCAAGCTTCCTTCACCCTACCACCCCTTCCTTGCTTCAGTGAGACAAACCTGTCCAGCACTCTCAGCAAGTGGTTCCTAAACAACTTCCACATTTTTATTGTGCATTTCCCTGAAAACATCAGTTCCCAATTTAGGCATCCCAGTACCTGCCTAATAGCATTGTAATTCCTCCTCCTCCAATTCAATACTATCCCATACTGACTGTTCCTTTCCCTCTCCATGACATTAGTAAAGGCCATGGAGTTGTGAGCACTATCACCAAAATGATCTTCCACCGAGAGAGACGATGCCTGATCTGGCTCTTTGCCAAGCACCAAATCCAATATGGCCTCCCCTCAGTCAGCCGATCTACATATTGAGGTAAAAACAATGACTGCCGATGCTGGAAACCAGATTCTGGATCAGTGGTGCTGGAAGAGCACAGCAGTTCAGGCAGCATCCAACGAGCAGCGAAATCGACGGAAGTGGCTTTTGCCCGAAACGTCGATTTCGCTGCTCGTTGGATGCTGCCTGAACTGCTGTGCTCTTCCAGCACCACTGATCCTATCTACATATTGAGTCAGAAATCCTTCTGAGACACACCTGATAACATCTACTCCATCCAAACTATTTCAACTCAGGAGATTCAAACCAGTATTAGAGAAGTTAAAGTCACCCATAACAACAACCCTGTTACTGCTGCGCATTTCCAAAATCTGCCCCCCCAATAAAGTGACTGCTCCTTTCCTGATTACTGTTTCTCACTTCCACCCATACTGAGTCTGCAGACAAGCCGTCCTCGGGGACCTCCCTTTCTGCAGGTGTGATACTATCCCTGATTAACAATGCCACCCCCTCACCTCTTTTACCTCCCTCCCTCTTCCTTTTGAAACATCTAAACCCTGAAACATCCAACAACCCACTCCTGTCTCTGTGACATCCAAATCTCAGTAATGACTGCAACATCATGGTTCCAAGTCCTGATCCATGCTCTGCATTCATCACCCTTATTCCTGATACTTATTGCATTAAAATAGACAAATATCAACCCATCACACTGACTGTACCTTTGCCTATTCCAGCTCTCTGCACTGTCTGTTTAAATACTCCATCGTGTGATCCGTAGCTCCACTTCCCAGTCCCCAGACAATCGAGTTTAAACCCTCCCAAAGAGCACCAGCAAACCCCCAGCCCAGGACATTGGTGCCCCTACAGTTCAGGTGTAAATGGTCCTCCTTGTACCTGCCCTACCTTCCCCAGAAGGTATCCCAATGATCCACGTAGCTGAAGTCATCTCACCTGCACCAGCCCTGCAGCCATGTGTTCACCTGTACTCACTCTCTGTACCGAGCCTCCCGAGCCCTCGGCACCGATAGCAATCCTGAGTTTACTACTCTGTTCATCCTTCCATTCTGCTTCCAAACTAACTCCCTCGGTTCACTTTTCTGGCCGTAATTCTTTCCCTACCTATGCTATCAGTGCTACAACGTCTGGCTGCTCTCCCTTCCCATGAAGAAGCCTGGAGATTCGATCCGAGACATCGCTGACCCTGGCATCCGATTGGCAACATACCATCCAGGAGTCTTGCTCTCAACCACAGAATCTTCCTCATCTAGATCATTAATGTGTAAAGTGAAAAGTTGTGGTCCCTACACTGAGCTGTGTGGAAAACCACTTCTCACCGGCTGCCATCCTGAGAGGGATCCTTTTATCCCCACTCTCTGCTTCCTGACAGACAGCCAGGCTTCTATCCATGCTAGCACCTTACCTCTAACACCATGGGTCCTTATCTTACCCAGCAGCCTCCTGTGTGGCACCTTGTCAAAGGCCTTCTTGAAGTCCTGGTAGAGAACATCCATTGGCTCCCCTTGGTCTAACCTGCTCGTTACTTCCTCAAAGAATTCTAGCAGATTTGTCAGGAATCACCTCCCCTTGATGAAATCTATTTTTCCATCTACAACCAATTATTTGGAAGTCTCATGTTTCACAATCTTTTCCAAGATCTTACCCACAACCGAAAGTAGGCTAATTGGTCTGTAATTTTCAGTCTTTTGCCTTACTCCCTTTTTAAACAGGTGTTGCACTGGTGATTTTTCCAATTTCCTGAGGCCCTCCCTGATCCTAGTGATTTCTGAAAGATCACCACTACCACCTCCACTATCTCTGCAGTTATCTCCCTTAGAGTTCTGGGGTGTAGCCCATCTGGTCCAGGTGACTTATCCACCTTCAGGCCATTCAGTTTATCTATCACCTTCTCCTTGGTGATGGCTACCATACTCAGCCCTGCCGCCTCTCTCTTGAATTTTTGGGATTTTGCGCGTGGTTTAAACTATAAAGATTGACGTGAGATAATTATTCAGTTCCTCAGCCATTTCCTTGTTCCCACTACTATCTCTCCAGCGTAACTTTCCAGCAGCCCAATGTCCACTTCTGCCTCTTTTGCCCTTTATATAGCTGAAGAAACTCTTACAGTCTTGCTTTATGTTGCTGGCTAGCTTACCCTCAAATGCAACCTTTTTCCTGCTTATTTCTTTTTTTGATACCCTCTGTTGGTCTTTGTAAGCTTCCCAATCCTCAGGTTTCCCACTGCCCTTCCCCACATTATATTCTTTCCCTTTTGTTTTGATGCTACCCCTGACTTCCCTGGTCAGCCATGGTTTCCTCATCCTCCCTGTACCTTGCTTCTTTTCCCTCGGGATGAATCCCTGCTGTGTCTCCTGAGTTACTCCCAGAAACTCCTGCCAGTGCTGTTCCAGTACCTTTCCTGTTTGGCCCCACTCCCAGTCCATTCTCCCCAGCTCCTCCCTCATGTCTCTGCAGTTGCCTTTATTCAGCTGTATTAATGTTCCCTCAGATTCTACCTTCTCCCCCTCTAATTGTGGAGTAAATTCGGTCATTTTATGATCACTGCCTCCTCAGGGTTCCTTCACCTTAAGCTCCCTCACCAAGTCTGTCTCATTGCACATTCCTAAATCCAGAATTGCGTGTTCCTGAGTGGGCCCCACCATGAGATGCTTCATAAAGCCATCTCGGAGCCATTCCACCAATTCCTTTTTTTTGTAATCCGCTACCAACCTGCATATTAAAATCCCCCGCGATCACTGTAACTTTGCCTTTCCTACACATCTTTTTCCATCTCCTGATCTATCTTGTGACCCAGCTTCTGACTATTGTTTGGAAGCCTGTACGGATCTCCAACTGTGGATTTTTTTTCTACTTTCAAAGTTCTTCAATTCTACCCCCTCAGATTCTACACCATCTGACCTTACTTTTTCTGACATTTGATTTATTTTCATTTCTAACTGATGCGGAAGCCCCACCCCCTCTGCCCACCAGCCTGTCTTTTTGATAGAGTGTAAAGCCTTTAAGATTCAGTTCCTGAATATTTAAATGTGATCTGAATGTCCCACCAGCATCAAGGAAACACCATGATCCCAAAGCCACAGAAAAATCATGCAATGTCTACCTCCCGATGGTTCAGATCTCCATCATTATGAAGCGCTCTGAGAGGTTAGCCATTACTCACATCAGCTCCAGCCTCCCAGAATGCCTCAATCTTTTCCAATTTGCCTCTGAATGCAACAAGTAAATGGCAGGAGCTATCTCCCTGGCCCTATCTCCCTCATTCCTGGAACAACTGGTTAACAAGGAGGTCAATGTCACTCTGCTACCCATTGACTACAGTTTAACCTCCAACACATAATTCCAAACAAACTCATTTCGAAGCTCAGAGACCTCGGTTTTGGTATCCCTCCTCTGTAACGGGATCCTCGACTTCTTGGTGAGATTAGATGACTTACAGTGTGTAAACAGGCCCTTCGGCCCAACAAGTCCACACCGGCCCGCAACCCACCCATACTCCTACATTTGCCCCTTACCTAACACTACGGGCAATTTCGCATGGCCAATTCACCTAACCTGCACGTCTTTGTGATGATGGGAGGAAACTGGAGCACACCCACGCAGACACGGGGAGAATGTGCAAACTCCACACAGTCAGTCGCCTGAGTCGGGAATTGAACCCGGGTCTCTTGCGCTGTGAGGCAGCAGTGCTAACCAGTGTGCCACCTTGCTGCCCACAAACATCAATCGGTAGGACAAGTCAACAACGTCTTCTCCAGTGTAATCCTCAACAACAAGGCCCAGCAGGTCTGCATACCCAGCCCTCGACTCTGTGCCTTCATCACACACGGCTGGGTGGCGATTTCCTGCTTCAACTCCGTTTGCAAGGTTGCTGATGAAAACGTCATTGTCGGTCGGATCTCAAGCAACATTAAGAGAGAACACACAAAAGAGACTGAGGGCGAGGTGACACAGTGTAAGGGCAATTGTTACAGATTTACCACAGGAAGAATGCTGCCTGGGCGCATGTCAGTGTGGTATGGCTACTGCTTCTCCCAAGCTGGTGAGAAACTTCAGAGTGTTGTGAATACAGCCCAGTCCATCACACAAACCAGCCTTCAATCCACTTACTCCATCCATTTGTCCCATTGTGACTGGAAAGCAACCATCACAATCAAACAACAGTCCCACCCCAGTTATACTCTTCCATCCCCTTCTATCAGTCAAAAGACGTAAACGTTTGAATACATGTTCAAACAGATTCAAGAACAGCTTCTTCCCCGCTGTTATCAGACTTTTGGACGGACATCTCGAACGTTGATGATGATTTCTCTCCCTGAACCTTCTCTGTGGCTGTAACACTGTATTCTGCACTCGGTTCTGCTACCCTGATGCACTTCCTATGGTACGATCTGCCTGTACAGCACGGAAAACAACACTTTTCACTGTTTCTTGGCACATGTGACAACATCAATGTCGACCAATTCCAAAATATTCATCTTAATTTAATTGACTACATTGTCACCAGATAGGGAGAGAATAAGAGAAAGAGAGACCTGAAGGGTTCAGTGGAGATGAAAGGAGAGGAAGGGAAGGGAACGTAGCATAAGGTGGTGGCCTTGTTATCACTGGGTTGTTCATTCCGATGACACTAATAATGTTCTGGGGATCTGAGACCAAATCCTACCATGGAGTTTTCCCTTCAATACAAATCTGGAATTAAGAACTTCAGGATGAACATGAAACAGTCCTTGATTGTTGGGGGATAAAGTACCATTTGGTTCACTCATTCCCTTCAGGGAAATGAAACCTACCGTCTTTGCTCAGTCTGAACCTACAGGTGACTCCAGACCCACTGCAATGTGCTTCACTCTAAACTGGCCCCTGGGTAATTAGGGTTAGGTAATATATGTCAGTCTATCCAATCCCACTGATGTCCGTCGAATGAGTTTAGATTAGGTTAGACTCCCTACAGCGTGGAAACAGGCCCTTTGGCCCAACCAGTCCACTCCGACCCTCCAAAGAGTAACCTCCAAGACCCATTTCCCTCTGACTAATGCACCTCATACTATGAGGCAATTTAGCATGGCCTATTCACCTGACCTGTACATCTTTGGACTGTGGGAGGAAACCGGAGCAGCTGGAGGAAACCCACGCAGACACGGGGAGAATGTGCAAACTTCAGACAGACAGTCCCCCAAGGCTGGAATCGAACCTGAGACCCTGGTGCTGTGAGGCAGCAGTGCTAACCACTGAGTCACCGTGCCACCCCTAAACAGTAGAAACAACAGATGGAGGGAATGGGAAAGGAATGAAAGTAAAGGAGATGTAGACAAATTATGAATGTGTGGAGAGAGGAACAGCTTCAATGATGTGTCTCATGTTGAAAGTATCACCTTAAACCCTGAGATGTTCTTTTTTTCCCTGAAGACCATTTTAAGTGTGTATGATTGCAGATCATGTGAGGTTTGGAAATAGAATTAAGTAAAATGGAGACATAACATTGACAGCATGCATTTTTTGTTCATTTTTTATTCATTTCCTCATGAATATTCTGTCAGCCACGGACAGAATCACCTCCACTGTGTAATAAAGCAGAGAAAAGGAGGTGAGGGAAGTTTTCCAGTCAGACCGTTCTCAGACCCTTGGTCAGGATACAGCCCAGCAGGGAATCCAGGCCTCCGTCCGCAGGGCTGAATATTAAAGAACAATCCAAAAGACATTGCACTCCACAGGCCTTTGGAGGGAATTGGACAATTGGAATAGAGCTGGTGCTGGAAGGGAGGGAGTAGAATGCACACTCTCCACATTGAGAAGCAGAGTGGGTCAAAGTGACATCAACCATCTGAAATCTCATAGGAAGAGAGATGTGCCCATGCATCAATGCAGCTTTAACAAACTGACAATAATTTTTTTTAAAGACTGTTGGACAACTCTGTTTCTCAAAGAAATGATGTGGAAGTGGTGTTGTTGGGCTGGGGAAGGGCTTCACCTGACAAAGGAGCAGCCCTGTGAAAGCCTGCGATTTCAAATAAACCTGTTGGAATGCAAACTGGTGTCATGTGACTTCTCACTCTCGCAAGGAAAGGGGCGATGTGTTCACTTGGTCCAAGGGCTAGAGAAGAGTAATAGAGAAATAACCAGAGAAAGGACCAATAGACATGAACTAGTCCTCATTTCGAGCCACACACGTGTACATCTCACGGCTGAAGAAGAAAATTCCTTCTCTTCTCTCAGTTGCACGGAACATAACAGGAAAAATCAGGAGAAGTCCCGAAACTAGAGAGAGCTCAGCGAGGGACATAAACTATGCTCCTGTCTCAACCGCATTTCTTATTTTGATGAAGAGATACATTCACGGATGAGAGTGAAGGGGTATTTCAGAGCCCTCTTCAGCTCCTCTCTGAATTTACTCTGGGTCAGGGCATAAAGGGCAGTGTTTGTACAGGAGCTCAGGTAGAAGAGCATAGTCCCAGATATGTCAGCGATCATAACAGGATGGTCATAACTTCGAAACAAATGGGCGTTAGTAATCTCCATCAGTAAGAAAACACTGACCTTGGTCATCCACAACAATATAAAACTGCCCGAGACAACAAACAGCAGGATGATGGATTTCCGCCTGTTGACCATCTCTGCATCTCCTCTCTGGTCCCTGTTACTGGGAGCTCGGAGACCCCTGCGTGCCCGATTTGCCAAGACAATGTGCCTGACGGTCAGAGCATTGAACAGCAGGATCAGGAGGTAAGGGATCAATGGGTTCAGCAGCTGGTGGATCCAGAAAAATGCCACCCATCCTGGCAAGATGAAGAACCCTGGTCTGATGCCACAGCCCCAGGGCACACCACCCCATGTACCCAAAGATTGGTATTTGTAGTAAAATGGAATGTTTCTCAAAATGCTAACTGACCAGACAATGGTTACTGCTGAGGCTGCTGTTCTGGCAGAGCAATATCTGGCTTTCAGATTGTGGCAACAAATGGCCACAAAGCGATCAAAGGTGAAAGCGATGGTCAACCAAACGGAGCAGTCAATAGCAGCATAGCCCATGATGATGTTAAAACTGCACACCGCTGTGTAAAACAGGAAGGAAATGGGAAAATATTTGAAACCAAGTGTTGTGAGTATTATACTGAATACAATGACGAGGAGATCTGCTGTTGCCATGGAAATGAGGTAGGTGGATATACCTTTGGTGATGCCACACTTTCCACGAGAGAGAATCACAATCGTCATTAAGTTAGCTGGAAGAGACATTGAAAAATTATTCTACATGTGGGATCATGAATCTTCACTGCTACAGTAGGCATCAATATCAAAAACAAGGACAGGGACAGTTACAACAATTAGAACAAGAAGGATTTTAAATGGATAACCATCAGATGCCCGGAAATGCTTTATCATCTACGGTGCATGTCTTAAAAATGATAAATTTTGTAATTAAGGAAGGGCATAAGCAAGATTGATCAAGTTCCCACAACCAGAATTATAGATAGTTGTTGCTAATTTTTTGTGTGATGCTGATTGAGGGAGAGGGATTGGTGAGGAAACCAAGTATTATTGGTGCCTTGGGATATTTAATATCCTATAGAGCAGGCAGAAGCTGTGTTGGCTTGATACTGCATGTGGAATCAGCACCTCAGACTGACCAGCACACCATCAGTACTGCTCAGCAGGGCAACGTTTAGCATTGTGCTGAAATTCTGGAGTTAACTCTGAACACAGAATTTTGAAATTCAACTGATGCAAACACTTGAACCAAAACAACTGAGTAGGATGAGAAAGCTAAACTGAGGGAGGTATAAATCCTCAACATGTAATTGGGATGAGCTAGTTATAAGTTGAACAAAACTGCCTTATTCTAATTGGTTCCACACAGAACTCTCCTTTGCATAACAAGATAAATATGCACAGAGTGATTGATTACAAATTCTAGCCAATATATTCTTGACTAAGAAGAGAGTGAAGGTGAAATGACCATGTGGCAAACTGCATGAAGTGTTTGATTTCACATCCTAAGCAAATGATGGACGTTATGCCTATCCTAGCATTCTGAATTTGATTTGAATGGAAAGCTGATGGATAATGGGAGATTAAAGTTCTCAATGCATTATCTGCTAGATGGTCTTTTGTAGAGTTACATGTTCAACCTGTCGGCTGTAGGACTTGAGGGAGAGTTTTCATGTTATTGATTATTTTGTCTGCAGTGTGTCTGGTTGCCAATTCTACCAGATCACATGGATTGATTGGAGCAAAAGTTAGAGGCAATGAGGAATTTACAAGAGCTAGAGGGTGTGATGCTACCTTACTACCACCCTTGCCACCTCCGCCACCTTACTAGTTTAAATCTTCCGGAGCAGCTCTAGCAAATCTCTCTGTCAGTATATTTGACCCCGCCCAATTCAGGTACAATCCATCCTTCTTGTACAGTTCACTTCTACCCCAGAAGAGATTCCAATGATTGAAAAGTGTAAACCTTCTCCCATGCACCAGTTCCTCAACCATGAATTCATCTGCTCTCTCCTCCTATTCCTACTCTCACTAGCTCGTAGCACCGGGAGTATTCCAGATATTACCTCTGTCAAGGACCTCATTTTTAAAAAATAATTCTGCCCAACTTCATACATTCTCCCTTCAGAATCTCATCCTTTTCCAATCCTATGTCGTTGATTCCAATGACATCCTGCTGGACCCTCTCTCCTTTGAGAACATTCTGCACCCTCTCTTCAACATCTTTTATCCTGGCACCAGGGAGGCAACACACCATTCTGATTTATTGCTGCTGGCCACAGAAATGTCTGTCCGTGCCTTGGACTGTACATTCCCCTATCGCAATTTTTTTGCTTGGAACCCGACTTACCCCTCATTGCATTACAGCCTGTCTCAATATCAGAAACTTGGCTTCCATGCTACGTTCCCCTGAGAGTCCATCACCCCCTACATTTTCCAAAACAGCATACTTGTTTGAAATGGGGATAGTCACAGGAGACTCCTGCACTACCTGCACTACCCCTCCTAGCTTTCCTGGAGTTAACCCGTCCATTTGACTGTATCTGAGGCTTTTCTCCCTTCCTACAACTGTCATCCATCACACCCTCTAGCTCTTGTAAATTCCTCATTACCTCTAACATTTGCTCCAACCAATCCATGCGATCCAATAGAATTGGCAACCAAGCACACTTACTGCAGACAAAATAATCAGTAACATGGAAACTCTCCCTAAACTCCCACATCTGACAGGATGAGCATGTAACTCTAAAAAAAGATCATCTTTGTTCCTTCACAATCAATAGATCCAGAAAGATAGCATTTTCTGTTTGCTCTAAACAAAAACAGTGCTCCAAGCTAACTTAGTATTTCTGGTTTATATTTTTAAAATTTAATCAACAGGCAGATTTCAATAAAATTTATAATCAAGAAAGAACCCGTTTTATTCAGTACAGCAACCACATAGCAAAGTTACACATTTAAAACTATGCATTTATCTGTTCCTGTGCTGTGAGCTCTCCCACATAGGTTCCTCCAAGGTCAGCTGTGAATTTCACTTTTTAAACTTTTTCCTAGACCAATTCTGACGTCCAGAGATACAGGAACTCAAACAGCAAAGGTTGCAACTGTGCAGATTCATTGCTGGGTCAGTTACCTCCCTCCCTCACTGACAATGTGTTCGCTGCCTATCGTCTGTCTTTCTGTCTTTTAAGAGTGCTGTTGTTTTGAGGGTTTTATTTCCCCAAAGTTCCAAAACAATGCAAAAGCAAACAAAACAGCAATTGCTGCTCCTGGAATTCGAGGAAGTGATCTCCAACACCTAAAATATCTCAAAACGGAGCAGCTCCTACAGCCATCTTCTCATTCTTCATTTTGGATTTTTTTGGTCAGTCGGGGAAATCAAGGAATGTAGAGAAAGAGCAGGATGTGAGGAATTTCCCATCAGCCAAGATCCGAGTTATTGGAGAAGCAGGCTCAAGGGAAATGGGCTTCAGGTTTAGGGTTTATTCTGCTCATGGTCCCTATACCACCTTCATCATGTTCAGTTCGAAGGACACTGGGCAACCTCTTTCCTCTCTCCATGCAACTGAAGATTCACATTCCTGGTAACATGGCACTGCAGCTTCCCCAAGGTCACTCCTTCAATCAGTCCATCCACATCCCACTTCCAAAGTAATCCATCAAATATCTCACCATAAAACACAGACAGAACTATAAACACGACAGTCAGTCACGGGGAAGATCTCCTCACCTGGAACACAGACAATTGCAAAGAAATGGAAGAAAGCGAATAAGATCTGTAGAATTATTGGTCCTTGCATTGTTAATGTTGGGCGATCTCATTCATTAACTCTCGCGCAGGGCTTGGAGTCTGGACTGAGCTCCTGAGGTAAGAATCAACACTCCCTTATACATAATCGTAAACACCGTGTGTGACGTCTGGTGTCAGTTCCAGTCTACTAAACACTTTCTTAAAAATCATTCACATTACATTGTACAGTCCCACAACACTGGCATATTCCACATGGAGATACAAAAGGATTGTGAACAGCACTCCCTAAAGAATGCTCCTTAAGATAATACTTGTACTTGCTTTCCAAACACTGTTCTGACAGTGTTAGTTTTTCTACTTTTTTTCATTATCCACCTTCTTTCTCTCACATGTCAGTCACTCAATATATTATCGTCCACGGAGGGTTGACATCCTGGACTTATGTTCCAACAATAGACTGCTGTCCTTTATCTTGTCAAGAGGGAGTTCACAACTGTGCTTTGAATATTAAGTAGCACCAACATTCGACTTGCAATTGCCTTTTAAAAAAAAATACCAGGGAACATTTTATTTCTCAAACATGTGGTAAAATTCACATCAAACTCTTTTGCGATGTTTATCAAATTGTAACAGTCTTCCACTGAAGAAAACAAGAAAACAATCAGATGGGTTTTAACTGAGCCCATTGCTGCTCCATCACTTAGAGTCTAACTGAAACCATCTCTATCCAGCTGAGTCCATTGGAACTCAACTGAGCTCAGCTCATGCAGCTTACACACCCCTGAACTCACTCTACTCGAGTTCAATACAACACCCAGATGCAATGGGTCCAATTCCAATGTCATGGCACATTCAGCAACAAATACGCATTTGTTCATATTACTAAGTTGCTCAATATGTTCCAGTCGCGTTAATAGACACTGTTGGACAGATCTGCCGTGTTTTTTCTCTTCAACCATGGATCTCGTGTCATGAATCCAGACACATAATGAATAAACTCATTAAAATAGTATTGAGGAAGGACATATGTTATTGCAATTTTTGACTTGCACTCATCAGGACAAAGAGCAAGAATGCAAATTAAATCCAAAAACCAATATTGATGCTATATCGTTCGGAGTTAAGGCACGGACTGAGAATGCTAACTCTTACCACTGGCACTGAATCATCCCTGTTTTCTTGATAATCTCTTAACACCTTCCTTTAAGTTATTAACTTAATTAATTGGTTTCACACTCTAGACAATTCATCTACTTTCACATTATCTTGTACAATGAAGGGAGAGCCCCTAACTGCCAACTTTGTGAAACAGATGACAGAAGTTGGTTATCGATGAGGTCACTCTCCAGGAATTGGTTCCAGCAAGTCTGGAAAAGACCTTATCTCAGGCAGAGTGCAGATGTTGGATGGTAACAGGGATATCATGGAGGAGACAGTCAGTCTGTCAGGGCGTGGTCACAAGTTGGGTTGGGTTTATGCTGTGTTTCTGTTAATCTGGCTATTGGCGCTGCAGGGTAAAGATTTGAAATCTTCCTGCCTAACTTCCTTAATCATCTCTTTTGAACTCAGAGAACAGAAAACTAAGTCATAAGTATGACTGTCTTTATTTGAGTGAACTGTAAAGGAAAGTCTGATTCATATCTTCAAAATGTCAAGCAAGAAACCATCATCCCTGCCTATGAACCACCCTGTGAACCGCTGAAATAATTTGGTCAGCTTTCTCACATTCTTTAATGTATCCCTGAACTGTGTTAGTTTGTCCGTCTACTGTATGAATGAGACAGAAAACAAAGCTATTGGGGTTTAAAATGTAGACCAACTAGAATACTTTGCTGTTTATGTTTACTCTGTTAACATTGCCCCTTTGTTAATAAATTGCTAAGCCCTGTATTTGCCATACAAACCAGTGTCTGGAATTAATTATTCGCAGAGTCTGAAATGGCTATTTAAAAGGCTGGCTAGGAAGCATTGTGTCAATGTTGACGGTCTTTGAATGATTTAATTTTACTGCATTGTGAATACTGAGGGAGGGAGGATGATGTAATCCAATTGTCTGTCTCCAAGTTTTAACAGTATTTCAATATCATGTGACTTTTCCCAGCCTTAATGGGCAATGAAATGCACCATGGGATTGCAAACTGACATAAGGTGATCCGCATCACTCTTTTCCTGCTCCGACATTCAACGTTCCTCTCAGGGCTAATGGATCACAGCGGTTAGGGAGAAACCAGGAACAGGGGACTGAGTTGGATAGCAGAGTAAGTATACACGAACCTCTCCCTGTCTCTGAAATCTCCATGCACCCCTAAAAACCCTCCCTATCTCCAGCCCCTACACATCCTCCTTATCTCCGTAACCTCCTTCAACCCCTACATCCCCCACCTCTGTTACCTCTTCCAGTCCTCACAACCCTCCCTATGTCTGTCGTCTCATACAGTCCCTACACCCCTCCCTAACTCTGTCAATTCCTCCAAACCCAGCACTCCCAACTCTCTCTAAAATCTCCATCAACCCCAACATCGCATTCTATCTCTGTAAACTTCTCCAGCTCCTATACCCCCTCCCATTCTCTATAACTCCATAAAGCCCTTACATCCTCTCCCTATCTGTGTAACCTCCTCTACCCCTTATACCCCTTCCCCATCTCTCTAACCTCCTAGAGCACGCGTACCCCTCCCTTTCTTGGTAACATCCTCCAAATTTTCAAACACTCTCCCCAGCTGTTTCACCTTCAGTCCCTGAAACTGTTTGTGGAGATTCCTGAGAAATTGGATGAAACAAACACCACTCATTAGACATGAGAAACTTCAGAACCGAACATCTGTGTGAAAATAGCATTCCACCTGGTCCAAAAAGCCAATCGTGAAGTCGTCTCCACAGACATGGGAAAGATTCCAGAAGGAACTAGTCAATGAGAAACTGAAAGAGTTATCAGTGGCATGTGATTTCTCTTTGCACGAGTCTCCAGTCATGGCCAGTTTTGCAAATATTATTGAATATATCTAATTTTAAGCTCATGAAAACCTGTCTTCTGTGCTAAATATGTGTTTGCTTTTTTTCTCTGTTTTCCAATAAACTTCTGTTGTCGACAAAGCCTATGATGCTGTGTGTCGCTGTGTCGCAGTGATAAACCGTGAGGTTAATGAATGCCAA
This sequence comes from Hemiscyllium ocellatum, assembly GCF_020745735.1. Lineage (NCBI taxonomy): Eukaryota > Metazoa > Chordata > Chondrichthyes > Orectolobiformes > Hemiscylliidae > Hemiscyllium > Hemiscyllium ocellatum. The sequence continues at coordinate 36,770,474 of NC_083438.1, forward strand.
AAATTAATTATTCCAGAACTGAGGTCACAGTCTAAAGGTACAGGGTAAACCATTTAGGGCTGAGACCAGGAGAAATGCCATCAACCACAGAGTGGTGAGCTTCTGGAATTCTTTATTAAAGCAAACTGTAGAGGGCAAAAGATTGAATGTTTTCAAGATGGAGTCAGGTATAGTTCTTAGCCCTAAAGGGATCTAAGGATATGAGGAGAAAGCAGGAACAGGGGACTGAGTTGGATGATCAGCTATGTTTATATCAAATGGGATTGACAATGAATTGATGGGATGAGTGGACTCTCCACGTCCCTATGTTTTATGTTTCAAGATGACCTATCAATTCAGGTTTCATTCTGGGATTGACCTTGTTCCATAGTACAATCAGTTTGGACATTATCACGTTGTTGAATCATTCATGTTTGGACTGATCCCCACTGACTGTTGGACGGAGAGTGAGGAATCTCATTGTTGTGTGCAATGTTTCATTCCTTGTTACCTACATTTTACCACAGTTGGCCAATCTGTGATGTGAGGTGGTTCTTCACTTGCTCAGGTATTAAAGGTGAAAAAAATATTAAAGGAGGAGTCCATTCAGCCCTCTGAGCCCATTCTGTCACACCACAGCTGTTCCGTCCCTCTCCTTGTTTGACCATCATGGCTCCACACGCCTTGCCACACTCACTCAACCAAAACATCACCAACTGAGCATCAACATGGGCGAGAACTGAACTGAACTCTGGGAGAAAAGGAAGGCTGGTTCTCCATAGGGAGATTTCGGGGAAAAAGCCAACTTTATTTTAGATGGAGCCATTAATTGTGTCTGATGCACTGGAGACCTGTTCTGGAGTGAAAGGATCTTACCCTCACATTTACTGAGTAAATGAGAATGTTGTGTCTGAAATGGTAACTTTCTGCAGTGGGATCTGATACAATATTTCTCTAGGTTTAGTGCCTAGAATTTAGTCACTGCCCACAATGTCAAGGGGAACAGTGTACCAAACTCACACAACTCTGGGCTTCAGTCACTACACCCACAATAATCCGTCCAGTGTCTGACACAAGAAGCGAAATTCGATTAACTAATTTCCTAACCCAAGCATTTCCAAAGCAGCAGTGATAAACAAACACACTTATTTGTTCATGAAAGTCCTTGGGGTGGGAAAGGGGAGAGATTATAATTTGTTCCATTTCTATTTTCAAACAGCCAGCGTAGAGGGAATGTGCAATGTCACAGGAATGTGCTTAATGAGCCTGCTCAGTACACTGGAATAACATGGACTATGTCACTGGGGGTTTATCATACTGTGTACATAAGGAACCATTTACAATTCAGTTTCTGAACTTGACCTGTAGACTCAATGAATAGAGGCACACAACATGCAACAACCAATAATTTTAGAGATTCTGTTTGTTTTCTTAAAAGGCCTTGCAATCGTCTGTCTTCCAGGTGAGGAGATCATCTTACCTTCTTAAATTATGGTACTCTGTCTATTTTTAATGGTTAGTCATTAGAAAGTTGACTTTGAAATCAAGAGAGTTCAGATTAGAGTGGTTCTGGAAAAGCACAGCAGGTCAGGCAGCATCTGAGGAGAAGGAAAATGGACATTCCAGGCAAAATCAAAAGTCTCCTGGTATTAATCTGAAAAGTGGGGAGCAAGAACATTATCTCTCTGCAGTGTTTCATACATTGTACTCAGGGAGATAATTGTGTGAAGGGTGAGAATCTTCAGTGGGGTGAATAGATGAAAGAAGTTGTGCATTGACATGAGAGCTGTGAGAGGTGGTGAGAGTTTGTGGGAGATGATTGAAGTTATGATGGTGCACAATAAAAGGCGAGAGGTGTTTCCATGACAGGACTATTCTTTTTCCGGAGGAACTGATTCTTGAAAGAGCCAGAGGTGGAATAAGATTCCACACAGCAAGCCGGGATAAATGGAATTCCCTTTCTGCACCGATGCTGCTGAGGTGCTCTTCAGGGGAACAATTTCTAAGGAAGTTTTGAATAGGTACAGGAAAAGGTCAAAAACAAAAACAAACACTGTCAGGAAAGATTGGCACAGTGAGACTGTGAGTCCGAATGAATATTTCTTTCCTGAGTCAGCAGTATGAGTGGATTGGGATCCTTCTGTGCTCTATAATCCTGTCAATCTCTGATGGTGTATGCCATCATATAAAACACAATCATTGAATGGGCCTTGTGTAAGGTACAGCTTTGGATGAGAGAATAAGAGAGAATCACTCACTCAGGGGTTAGTTTTCAATCATGGAGCAGTACAGCACAGAAACAGGCCCTTCGGCCCATCACGTCTGTGCAAAACAGCAGTTGAATATTCTGAACACGACGGAAGCATATTGTGAAGATGAGGGATGTGATTATGGGTGAGAAATATTGGTGCAGTTTAAGTGATAGGCAACTGAAAAATGGAAGCAGACCTTATCCAGCAACTCCCGCTATTGAGTGGCCTAAATGACGAGCTAGTTTCCAATTTATGAATGCGATGTTAGCAGCACTGACTGGGCCAGTACTTATTGCACAGTTACCAGTTCATAGTCAGTGACATTGCTTTAGGTCTGGAGTCACATGTGGAACAGACAAGGTAAGGATGTTTGTTTTCTTTCAAAAAAATATATGCATAACCAAGATTTATTTTTACTCTTGACAATTATTTCATAGTTATCATTAAATTCTTAAATGCCAACTCCTTTCAAATTTAAAATATCTGGCTGTACTTCAGCCTGTGTCCCGAGAACATTTGTCCCATCTCTGTTTGTGTACATCAATGGGTGTGTAAGATCGGGGTTGGTGAGTTTAAATTGAAGCTAGGAAGTATATTACCTTGTTGAATATATGTGTTCTATTAAAGTTACAATATGAATAATAATTTTGTATTTTTCACTGTAACCTCGTGAAAACATTATTGACCTTGCAATGATGTCAGTGACAGTACAGTCTACCAAAGGTTGGGATAAATTTGCAAATATTAATTATAATGTCTGAGAGATCTGTGAAAGTTACATGATGAATTATAATTTTTTTCATCGTGAAGTATAAGCTTGATGTCCTATCTACATTACCAACAAGGACTGGTGAAGAACAACTGAGTAAAATTGAGGAACATTCAATGTTTTAATTTCACTGGGTTGTAAATCTAATGCTAGCAGGGTAGTTTTGCTCTGGCAGGCAATCCTTTTGTCATAACAATAGAGTTAATGAGATATTATACTCTGAATAATACTGTTATATTGAAAGGAATTAGGGACAGGGCCAGTGAGGATGGGTAGAGAATGGCACAATGCCCTTGGAAAGCCACATGTTGGTGAACCTCATGGGTTTTATGGCAGTCTCCTGCTGCTCCATGCCAGCCATTAGAATATTCCTTCCAGATATTAGCAATTTCAGAATTCAACACTTGTCATGGAGTGATTTGAATCAGTCCTCCACAAATCATTAGCCAGGTATGTTGTGTTGCTACTCTGGTGTGATTACTACTCTTCCACCAAAATTGTCACGGACATGAATGTCCACTCTGTCAAACATTCGTCAAGATCCGCACTATCTACAATCTTCTCAATTTATCTTGCAGCTGATTTGGTGACAATTATGATTCTCTGCCGTGGACAGTGTGGCATCACCAAAGGTGTTTCCCTCTACCTAATCTCTATGGTAACAGCCGATCTACTGGTCATTTTGTTTGGTGTCATAATCAATGCGCTTGGTCACAGGTACTTTCCATTCTCATTCCTGTTCTACACAGCAGTGTGCAGTGTAAATGATGTATTGGCCTATGCTGCTATCGACTGCTCTGTCTGGTTGACCATCACTTTCACCTTTGACCGCTTTGTGGCCATTTGTTGCCACAATCTGAAAGCCAGATATTGCTCTGCCAGAACAGCAGCTGCCGTGGTAACCATTGTCTGGTCAGTGAGCATTTTGAGAAATATTCCATTTTACTTCAGATACCAATCTTGGGGTACATGGGGTGGTGTGCCCTGGGGCTGTGCCGCCAGACCAGAGTTCTTCATCTTGCCAGGATGGGTGGCATTTTTCTGGATCCACCAGCTGTTGAACCCATTGATCCCCTACCTCCTGATCCTGCTGCTCAATGCTCTGACCGTCAGGCACATTGTCTTGGCAAATCGGGCACGCAGGGGTCTCCGAGCTCCCAGTAACAGGGACCAGAGAGGAGATGCAGAGATGGTCAACAGGCGGAAATCCATCATCCTGCTGTTTGTTGTCTCGGGCAGTTTTATATTGTTGTGGATGCCCAAGGTCAGTCTTTTCTTACTGATGGAGATTACCAACAACCATTTTTACCCCAGTTATGACCATCCTGTTATTATCGCTGACATATCTGGGACAATGCTCTTCTACCTGAGCTCCTGTACAAACACTGCCCTTTATGCCCTGGCCCAGAGTAAATTCAGAGAGGAGCTGAAGAAGGCTCTGAAATACCCTTTCACTCTCATCCGTGAATCACTCCCTGCATTTCAGTAACAAACACAGGTGGATATGCAGCTTCCCAGTGGTACATATCCCTCCATGGACATTTCCTGGTCTCAAAGCATTTCATCTTCCATGAATGGAACTCTCATGGATTGAGTTGAGGATGGGAACATTTCTCTCATTGCTGAATGCAACATTGTCCAATTCTGGAAGCAATTCCAAACTCCATTGCTCATGTCAGTTCCCTATTAGAGTTTCTGAGCGCTGGTGAATATAAAAATATTCAACCCTCCCTTCCGCACACACACACACACACACACAACCCCATCACTCCACTGCTAAACTCTGAAATAGCTAATACAAAATCGGAATCAAATATCAAAGACATGGCACCACACAGCCTTACATCCTTCTGTGTGTGGTGCTGTTGGTGTTTCTGATGTGTCTGACCCACTCTGCATGAGTTAGGAGCAATAGCTTTGTACAATTGATGTCTGTGAATGGTGTGTGATGGGGTGAATATGATCTATGATGGTTGGGCTTCAATGTGAGATATTAATTATGTTGCCTTGTTGACTTTTTGTATTCTGCTACGGATACATATTGAATAATAAATAGGTATTTTTCATTGTATTACCAGGACATTATCCCTAGGCTGTAATGAGGTCCTTGATAATGCACTGTCAGTCAGGTTGGACCTCACGATTGATATGGTTAATGTAATTTCTGCAGTTTCATGCATTCACACATACACACACACACACACACACACACACTCACACACATACATACACACACACTCACTCACACACCTACGCACACACTCACTGTACTAAAACTGAGGTTTAATGAATAAAAGCTAAATTATGAAACTAATGATCGACTAGGCCATAATGAAGCATGAACTAGAAGTCACCTCTGTTATGCCAGGAACATGGTAACCTTGGGCAAGAAACCAAGGAATGCTTCAGTTCGACACAGAGGGCAAAATACAATGAAAGCTCTTTTCATGACATCAATAAATGTTATAACTAGTAGCAGAAATTGTAAAATAATATAACATTTTAATTAAAGAAATTGGCAGAGAAAAGCGTGAAATGCTTTAACCAATGGAATTGTCATTAATGATTTTTAATGTAAGAAAAATCCATAGCGTGAGATGTTTAAACCAATGAAATTATCACCAATGTATTTGAATGGAAAAATAATGTATAAGTATTAGTGCTGTAAAATCTCCCGTTGCGACTTCCGAAGTCCCTTTTGGAACTCGCCCAACCTTCGAAGATTGAATAAACATCTGTTGCTCCGTTTGTGTGTGTCTCGCAGTATTTCGATTTGCCACCGGAAAAGTGATAGCCGGTGCGGATAAAGGCTGATACCAGTCAACTTGGAGTTCGCCTTTTTGAACTTAACCTTGCGGACAGTCTCCCTTGACACAAGGGTTAAAGGACAGTCCGCGGTTGGCAGAGTTCGGAGGCAGTACCCGATTGTTCTGAATCAGATCCCTAGAGTTAGAATAGTTAGCCAAGTGTCAGGAACTATTCTCCGGAGATTCAGAAAGCCTAGACAGAAATTCACTTATAACAAATTTGGGGGCTCGTGTCCGGGATCCTAAACAGAACTCCCACGGGAGGCTCTGAATGATTCTGGGACACTGTGACACACACAGATGTTTGAGCAAACGATGTGAATAGGTGGCGCTCGCAATAAAGTAAAAAGGTTGAAGCTTCGAAAAGTAAGAAGGTGATTTTTTACTTTGAGTCGGACAACTCCGTGCACGGATCAAGGTAAGAACCTTCTCTGGTATTTTGGGGCTTTCACAGTAGGGAAGGGTACACTGCCTTGTCGACTCGGTGGTTGTGACAGGTAACCGGGGTTAATTGAGTAACCAGAGTGTAGGTTAGCCTGAAGACCAACCATGGGTGGCCGAGGTTCCAGGTCTAAAAAGGAACGGGAAAACGAAACCCCACAGATTCCCCTTAATAGTCCGCTGGGACGAAAATTGGGGAATTGGAGTCCCTACGAAAGTCGGGGCTTAGGAAATGCTGTTGTTTTGTTTGGGTAAAAGAACCCATCCCGTCCGCCATCAGTGATCTGGCCAAAATTTGGATCGGACGAGGATTGGGTTTGTCAAATTTTAAATGATTATGTAAAGAATAAACAGTATCCAGGTTTAAAGGAGAGCGAGTATGCTGCATGTTGGGTAGGGAACCTGACAGCAACTGCTCCAACCCCAGTACCCTTATATCCTTTAACCCCACTGAAAGAGAGTAAGTGGGAAGTGTTAGAGAACTTACCCCCGCCTGTGGCACCCCCGCCATATGCTCTTCAGGAGGAACAACGGCAGCGGCCGTTGGTGAATCAGGGAGAGGGATCCGAGGGATCTGGCGAAGGGGACGTGGAAGCCACAGCAGCAGGGGTTGAGGGGGTAAGGAGATCTGCACGACTAAAGGAGAGAGAGATGAGGGGAAAAGGTGATAAAGAAGTAGTGAGACTGTGTCCCCTACGGGAGGTCCCGTTTGGGGAACGGACCACAGGATTTGTTGTAGCCCCATTAAACTCAAATGATATAAGACAACTCAAGTTTATTTTTTACCAGCAGCTTGCAGTAAGACCGACAGAGAGAGAGAGAGTGCGAGAACTGCTCGCAAAACATTTAACCCTCTGTGATTCGGTTTGAATGCACATTGGTTTGTTGGTGATTGAATGAGGAAGTTTGATTCACTGGAGCTTGAGTTCCAGGATTGTTTTAAATGTGATTTTTATGTAAACTTAATATGATTTATTTTCAATATGTGACGGACAGTTGTAGTTCCAGTTCAACAGTAGACTGTCGGGAAAAAAAGAAGATAGCTTCCATGGTTATTATCTGAGACCTTGGATTCGGCCATTAGAATTTTTTTTTAAACTTGAATTGACAAATTATTGTAAGACAGCTCTGATTATTTTACGACCTAAAGTGTTGTAATTGAGAAATAATTGGTCAGGAGTACATAAGAAAACTAATTTTGGATCTAAATTAGGGTACTAAATCTGGGTGATTACAGTGGATTTTAAAATTGGGAACTGTATGCATTTTACATTTTAACAATTAAATACTGAATAAATGGACGTAAATATATAAATATGTTTACAAGTTAGGAACAGGCTTTAAAGTTAGTCAAGCACGAATTAATAAATTGGGGTTTGAGGATATGAGAAGCTAGGAAAATTGCAATATTTCTTAAAAAAAAAGGAAGAACGTATCGACTAAAGTGCCGATAGGGGACAAGGAGATTGGGTTTGTGTGTGACCCCCTCACCAGTGGGGAGGTCGGAACATTTAAAAGGAAATGACGGTCCTGGATGAGAATCCGATAGGATTGTCAGAACAAATTAATTTATTTTTGAGGCCCAGTCTGTATATGTGGGCTGAGTTAATGTCTATTTTTGAATATACTATTTACTGGGGGAGAAAGGAGACTTATATGGGGATACTGGATAGGGAAAGTGTTAATTGAGATTAAAAAAAAACTAGTAGCAGTGCCGGTATTGAGCTTGCCGGACAATTTGGCATGGTTAGGGGTGAAGACAAATATCCCCTTCAGAACCCTAACTGGGACCACCACAATATAGAAGGGTGGAATAATATGTTAGACATGCAAAATTTGATAATCCAAGGGATACAAACTTGCATCCCCAAACAACAAAATTTAGCCAAGGTTTTCGACCTGAGGCAGGGAAAGGACGAGTCTCCCTGTGCATTCTTACACAGATTAAGGGAGTCGGTTAGGAAATGTTCGGGTATAGACCCAGATGGGGAAATAGGATGACGGATGGTAAAGGTTCACTTCGTGACAAAGGCATGGCCTGATATCCAGAAGAAGTTACAGAAGATAGAAGACGGGAACGGTAGAAATGAGTCGGAGTTGTTACAGGAGGTTCAGAAAGTATTTGTATAGAGAGACAGAATGGCGGAGGAACGGAAGGCTAAGATAATGGTAGCAGTAGTAAGGGAGGACTGTATGAAAGACAAAAGGAGTCGGATAAATAAGGTGGTTTTCTAAATCTGAATATTTATGTCTTTGTGGGCAGGCCCCCGATAGGAATTTTGTGTTGGTGAAGATTTATGTGTGTCTTTGTGTGTGTAAATTTGATTGTAAAAAAGAAGTCTCTGTGGATGTGAGAATTTGTGTTTGTGTATGGATTTTTTTTAAAAAGGCTTCTCAGCTAACAAGCAGTTTAACACTTTGTGCTCTGGCTTGAATTCATCTGTTTGTTAATGGTTTTATGTGTGAAACTTGTTGTTTGTCATTTGATTCAGTGTGCTATTTTTGATTGTAATTTTATGAATGCTCAACGTTATTTTTTTTTCTCATGATATGATTTTATTAGAACTTAAGGAGGACCCTGATACTGGGAGAAAACAGCAGTATAGGTGGACTGTCTTAGCTGAAGGTTTTACCGAGTCACCAAACTTGTTTGGACAGATCCTAGAACAAGTTCTTGAGGGCTTGACTTTAAGACCAACTTTAAAGTTAATTCAGTATGTGCACGACCTCCTGTTGTCCGGTCCCGCCCAAACTGACACACAGCAGGGAACCAATGATTTATTAAACTACCTTGCAGTGAAGGGATTGCGAGTTAGTCAGAACAAACTACAGTATGTGGAACGGGAAGTAAGATATTTAGAGAATTTGATCAGTCAAGGGCAGAAGAGAATAAGCCCTGAAAGAGTAAAGGGAATTGTAGAATTAGGACTACCCCGAACTAAGAGGGAACTCCGAAAGTTCCTGGGTTTGCTGGGTTATTGCAGACTCTGGATAGATAATTATGCTACAAGCAGTAGCAGCCACTAGGACGTTGAGACAGTAAGTAGACTGTATTGCGCTGAGATTGTTGGTGGGGGCTATACGGCGCGTAGGGCTGCATTGAAAAACGGTAGGTAGGGAGCGGGAGCTCCGGGGGCGGATGCGCCCAGACATAGGGAAAACATTACATTTGACAACTGCGATGTGCTTGAAAGAATTAAAATGTTACTGACAACCGACGCTGAACAGTTCCCAGACACAGAATACAGTGACAGGCAGACATGGACAGAGAGACCAACACCGTATGAGAGAGAGTGAGAGAGAACGGAAGCTATTACATTTTGTTGAGTTTCTGGCTGAAAGTCATCTGTTCGTTAGTGCATGAATGTTTGAGTGTTTATCACCTAGAGCTTGAGTCATGAGATATGTGTATCTGTAAATATGTTGAGACTCTGGGCTTCGCTGTTTCTCGTTTACTCCACCAGGGATTCCTGACTCAGACACCACCTCTGGATTTCGCTGTGCACACTATTGAACCCGGTGAAGGGGTTTTGATCAAACATTGCCAACAGTTAACTCTCGAACTTGTGTGGGACGGCCCGTTCCTAGTACTCCTCACCATTGAACGGCGGAGAAAGGCTGGCAAATGGCCAGTCACCTCTCCAGTTAAGAAAGGAGTCTGGACAGCCGAATCAACACGTGACCCACTATAACTCAGACTGAACAGACTTTGATTAACTGACTATACTATGGCGACGTGAGTGCGGGGACTGTTTCTTCAGAATTGTATGTTAATCTTGTTTTGTGCTTTGATATATTGTTTAATTTCTTAGCACTAGTCAGAATTATGCTGCTATTCCTGTTACTTCTGAGTTTTGCTCATATATCTTTTTCAGATGTTGTGTTAATGATTTCTGTTTCGGAATTTCCACAAGTTATAAAAATTGATGCTTGCAGCCTAAGTAGAATGCCCAGATGTAGAGTTTCAAAGGGAATATCTTTCCTCCAAGATATTTCTTCACACCCTACCGAACCACAAAAGCCACCGCCTAGCATCACTATCCATAGAGCCCCCTTTAGCCCAGCCCTAAACTGTTTTGACAGGAAGTGTCATCCTATATATATCTCACCATTAAAAATGCTTCCTCTGAAGACTCATTTCCCCATAAAAATGGGTCCCAACTCCTTAGTAAAGATTTAAAGATAGAGATGACAGCGTATGGGAAGCGTTTTGTGGGCTGCTATTTTTGAATTGGCGTCGGACGGGGACAGCCTTTGGGATTCCTTGATTCTAAACTGCAACCTTTAACCCCTTACACTGATCCAAAGTCACTGCAGATTATAGAGGTTAAAGACCTGAGACAGACTCTTGAAATAGAAACAGGATATAGATAAACAAATGCCTGGATTGAATGGGTTAAATATACTGTAAAAAGTCTGAACAAAAGCAATTGCTATGCATGTGCCTCCGGTAGGACAGTGTCTCAGGTAGTTCCCTTTCCGCTCGGGTGGGAGCGAAACAAACAGGGCATGGAATGCATGATAGCCCTATATCAAGATGAGACTGCATGGAAAAATCCGAATTGTGCCTCTTTGTCTTTGATGTTCTCTTCCTTAAAAGGACATAAGAGGCAAGCTCCCCCTGTGTTTTCTGCCGCTGTTGGGAATCACACATCGTGTGTTTATAGACAGGGTGGATCTATTGATTTGGGGGAGCTGAGATTGTGTTCGGTGATTAAAAACGTTACTGAAGCAGTGGAAGGAAGAAATTACTCATCTTTAAACGTTCCCCGAGCGGATCTGTGGTGGTATTGTGGAGGAAAACTACTGAGACCCACCCTGCCCCCTGATTGGAAGGGGATATGTGCAATTGTACAATTGGCAATACCATTCACCTTGGCATTTGAAAGAGAACAGTTAGTTGGGAGAAAAGGAAGAGATAAGAGATCACTGCTACCCACTTCTGTTGATGAAAGGATTTATCTTGATTCAATAGGGGTCCCTAGGTGGGGTGCCTGATGAGTTCAAAACTCGTAACTAGACTTCAGCAGGCTTTGAATCATCCCTATTCTGGTGGGTTACTATTAATAAGAATGTGGATTGGATAAACTACATTTATTATAACCAAGCACGGTTTATTAACCATACTAGAGATGCAGTAAAGGGTTTGGCCGAATAACTGGATGCCACCAGTCATATGGCTTGGGAAAATAGACTGGCCTTGGATATGCTCTTAGCTGAAAAGGGGGGCGTTTGTGTCATGATAGGCTCTCAGTGTTGTACTTTTATTCCCAACAATACGGCCCCTGATGGCTCGGTCACCCGTGCCCTGGAAGGTCTCCAGGCACTGGCTGATGAGATAGCTGAGAATTCATGTGTAAATACTAATTGGACTGGCTGGATAGAGCGGTGGTTCGATAAATGGAAGGGGGTGATGGTCTCAGTGGTGATTACACTTCTGTTGGTAATCGGGATTTTAGTTGCTTTGGGCTGTTGTATAATTCCATGTCTGCGTGGTCTAATTACCCGCCTTATTGAGACTACTTTGATTAAGAGTGACCCGCCTACAGTTGTGGGCATTCACCTTCAAGCTGATGCAAATGATCCTGAGGCTGATTGGAATAGACAGGCCATGATTATGTTGCAGAAATTACAGACTGTATAAAAAGACAGGGGGGATTGATATGGTTAATGTAATTTCTGCAGTTTCATGCATTCACACACACACACACACACACACACACACACACAACACACACACACACAACACACACACACACATCACACACACACACCCACATATAACACACACACACCTCACACATAACCCACACACATACACACACCTACACACACACTCACTCACACACATACACACACCTACACACACACACATACACTCACTCACACACACACACACACACATACACACCCACACACACACACACTCTCTCTCACTCTCACACATATACATACACACACACTCACTCACACACATACACACACCTACACACACACTCACTGTACTAAAACTGAAGTTTAATGAATAAAAGCTAAATTATGAAACTAATGATCGGCTAGGCCATAATGAAGCATGAAATAGAAGTTACCTCTGTAAAGCCAGGAATATGGTAACCTTGGGCAAGAAACCAAGGAATGCTTCAGTTAGACACAGAGGGCAAAATACAATGAAAGCTCTTTTCATGACATACACAAAAATCAATAAATGTTATAACTAGTAGAACATGAAGATAATAAAGGAATGTGCCAAATAGCAGAAATTGTAAAATAATACATTTTAATTAAAGAAATTGGCAGAGAAAAGCGTGAAATGCTTTAACCAATGGAATTGTCATTAATGATTTTTAATGTAAGAAAATCCATAGCGTGAGATGTTTTAACCAATGAAATTATCACCAATGTATTTGAATAGAAAAATAATGTATAAGTATTAGTGCTGTAAAATCTCCCGTTGCGATTTCCGAAGTCTTTTTTGGAAACTCGCCCAATCTTCGAAGATTGAATAAACATCTGTTGCTCCGTTTGTGTGTGTCTCGCAGTATTTCGATTTGCCACGGGAGAAGTGATAGCCGGTGGGGATAAGGACTGATACCAGTCAACTTGGAGTTCGCCTTTTTGAACTTAACCTTGCGGACAGTCTCCCTTGATACAAGGGTTAAAGGACAGTCCACGGTTGGCAGAGTTCGGAGGCAGGACCCGGTTGTTCTGAATCAGATGCCTAGAGTTAGAATAGTTAGCCAAGTGTCAGGAACTATTCTCCTGAGATTCAGAAAGCCTAGACAGAAATCACTTATAACAATATCAAAGACATGGCACCACACAACCTTACATCCCTCTGTGTGTGGTGCTGTTGGTATTTCTGATGTGTCTGACCCACTCTGCATGAATTAGGAACAATAGCTTTGTATAATGTCTGTGAATGGTGTGTGATGGGGTGAATATGATTTATGATGATTGGGCTTCAATGTTAGATATTAATTATGTTGCCTTGTTGACTTTTTGTATTCTGCTATGGATACATATTGAATAATAAATAGATGTTTTTCAATGTATTACCAGGACACTATCACTCGGCTGTAATGAGGTACTTGATAATGCACTGTCAGTCGGGTTGTACCTCACTATTAGATTAAATTAGATTCCCTACAGTATAGAAACAGGCCTTTTGGACCAACAAGTCCACACCAACCCTCTGAAAAGTAACCCACCCAGACCTATGTTGACCCCTGACTAATGCAACTAACCTGATGGGCAAATTGGCGTGGCTAATCCACAACTTGCACATCTTTGGATAGTGGGAGGAAACCAGAGGAAACCCACACAGACACAGGGAGAACGTGCAAACTCCACACAGAGAGTCACCCGAGGTGGAAATCAAACTCAGGATCCTGGTGCTGTGAGGCAGCAGTGCTAACCACTGAGCCACCGTGCCACCCGAATTGTGCGTTGACTTTTCATATTTTTGTTTTAGAAATTTGAGTTGAAGCTGAGAATTGAAAATTGGAACTTGTGCAGCAATGAGTTTCCTTTTTTTAAAAACATTACTCCAAAATACTGCTCATTAATGTTGGAAAATGGCCTAGAAAGATAAAACAGATTAATACTGCTCACAGGACACTGTAGACAATTCGGCAGCACGATCAAATTAGATTCTCTACAGTGTAGAAACAGGCCCTTCAGCCCAACACGTCCACACTGCATCTCTGAAGAGAAGCCCACCCAGACCCCTACCCTATACTTACCCCTGACTAACGCACCTAACACTGTCGGCAATTTTGCAAAGCCAATTCATCTAACCTACTCATCTCTGGATTGTGGGAGGAAACTGGAGCAAACCCAAGCAGGCACAGGGAGAATGTATAAATGCCACACAGACAGGCGGGATTCGAACCCAGGTACTGTGAGGCAGCATAGCTAACCACTGAGCCACTGTGCTGCCCTATGATGTTGTTATGTTCGGGGACTGGCAGCTCCTTGGGTGTTGAAATGATTATTTAAGGGAGGACCAGTGCTGGTCAACCAACCCGAAACTTAACTCTAAACCTAAACCTAAACCTAAACCTAAATCTAAACCTAACCCTAACTCTAACCCTAACCCAAAACCAAACCTAACCCTAACCTTAACCCTAACCCAAACCCAACCACGATCCCTAACCCTACCCCAACCCTAAAGCTAACCCTAACCCTAACCCGAACCTAAACCAAGACCCAACCACTAACCCTAACCTTAACCCTAACCCTAACCCTAACCCTAAACCTAACTCTAACCCTAAACCAAACCCAAACCCAAACCCAACCACTACCCCTAACCCTAACCCTTACCCTACCCCTAATCCTAACTCTAACCCTCACTCTAACATTAACCCTACCCCGTTTTGCACCTCCCTCTGCTCTGCAATGACCCTTGTGAAGCCACCCGTGTGGAAAGCTCTACAATGTCACATCCCCAGTCCAAACCAGATGGTAACGGAATGGAAATACGGGCAAAATGTGTCTCAGTCAGGGAGAAATGGCCTTTTGTTGCAAAGTCACAATCACCTCTGTTTCCATTTGAAACACATTGAAACTTGACTGTGCATGTGTGAAGGAATATTTAGAGGCATGTACACAATTGGTGAATCTGAATAAATTGCATTTTACATGTGTTGTATCTTTATTTTCCAATGTTGTTGACAGAATCTTCATGTGATTCGTGATAGTGTGATACCAAAAGAGCTTAAAAAATATGAACAGGAGGATGCCATTCTACCCCTCAATGCTGTTCTGTTCGTCAACAGGATCATGTCTGATCTGACATTCCTCACATTCCTGTTGTCCCCAGAACCAGTGATTCCCCAATTCATCAAGAATCAATCAATCTCAGCCTTAAATGTAGACAAATGCTCTGCCCCCACAGCTCTCTTTAAAACTCACAACTCTCTGAGAGAAGAAATTCCTCCCCATCTCAGTCTGAATTTGGTGCCCCTTTATTCGGAGACAGTGTTTTCTGCTCCGAGACTCTCCCATGAGGGGAAACATTGACCCTATCAAGCCTGTTCTGAATCTGTATTTGCTCCAGAATCCTTTACCAAATATTTGCATGCCTTTTAACATTACAAACTTGGTAAACTAAATGCTACACCTCACGATCTTTTCCCCTCTTCTGGTGTTCCTGTATTGTCATCGTGTCCAAATAAACCAGAAATGGTGAATAAAAGGAGACAATGTTTTCTTTACACGCTTGGAATTTCTTTCAGCACAAGAAACGACATGGGATGTAATTCAGTTAACATTCACGCAATGAGATGAGCAATGATTCTCTGGTGATGGAGGGAGTCAGATTGTTTGGGTCATTTAGGGCATGGATCTTATTCTGCCACAATCTCTCTGACTGCCTGGACAGATTTCAGGTGCTATTATCTATCTATCTATCTATCTATCTATCTATCTATCTATCTATCTATCTATCTATCTATCTATCTATCTAGCCATCCATCCAATTCTGACTTTGGGAGTATATTTCCAAGATCCCCCTGATTTCTGATGAAACAGTGCTCAATGCAGAGAGGTCTATGATATGGAGTCACTGTCAATCCTGGTCAGACAACATGCTGGAACCCCAGTGATTGCTCCAATAACCCTTACCTGCGCTGTTCTGACATCAATTCACCCTCTGCTTCCATCTGTCCATGTAATCTGTGCCGTTCACTGAAGAGAGTGAAGGGGTATTTCAGAGCCCTCTTCAGCTCCTCTCTGTATCGACTCTGGGTCAGAGCATAAAGGGCAGTGTTTGTACAGGAGCTCAGGTAGAAGAGCACAGTCCCAGATATGTCAGCGATCATAACAGGATGGTCATAACTGGGGTAAAAATGGTTGTTGGTAATCTCCGTCAGTAAGAAAACACTGACCTTGGGCATCCACAACAATATAAAATTGCCCGAGACAACAAACAGTAGGATGATGGATTTCCGCCTGTTGACCATCTCTGCATCTCCTCTCTGGTCCCTGTTACTGGGAGCTCGGAGACCCCTGCATGTCCGATTTGCCAAGACAATGTGCCTGACGGTCAGAGCATTGAACAGCAGGATCAGGAGGTAGGGGATCAATGTGTTCAGCAGCTGGTGGAGCCAGACAAATACCACCCATCCTGGAAGGGTGTAAAACTCTGGTCTGGTGGCACAGCCCGAGGGTACACCACCCCATATGTATATGGTTGATACTTAAAGTAAAAGGGGATGTTCCTCAGAATGCTCACCAGACAAACAGTGCTTACCACGGTACCTGCTGCTTTCTCAGTGTAATGTCTGGCTTTCAGATGGCGACAACAAATGGCCACAAAGCAGTCAAAGGTGAAAGCGATTTTTTACCAGACAGAACAGTCAATAGCAGCACAGGCCAACACAGCATTTACACTGCACACTGCTGTGTAGAACAGGAATGAGAGTGGGAAATATCTTTTACCAAGTACATTGATTATGACACCAAACAAAATGATTAGTAGATAACCTGTTGTCGTGGAGATTTAATAGAGGTAAACACCATTGGTGATGCCACACTTGCCCCAGCAGAGAATCATAATTGTCACCCAACCAATGGAAGATGAATTGAGAAGTTTGTGGATATAGGGCATCATGAGATATGATTGACACGGTGATTATCCACACAACTGACCAAGATGGTGCCACAGTGTTGCTATCACTGATTTAGCAAGCTAAAGCACCTGGTTAACACTCCTAGGGGTATTCGTTCAAATCCTGCCATCACAAAGGGTGAAATTTAAAATTGCTAAAATCTGGAATAAAGACTTGTTTTAATGGTTAGCATGTAACAACTGCTAATTGTCTTCAAACTCCATGAAGTCCACTAATGTGTTCCTTTCCAAGGTGTGTTGGGCCATTCTCTGTCCATGTTAGTGTACCTGTACAATCTCCCTTTCAACATAACAGTCCAATTCATCTTAAAATATCTGATCAATTCTATGGTTATAGCAGAGGAAGAACCAGTCAAAGCAAAACTGCCTCCCTCTCACTGGATTCACAACACAACCAAATGGAAACATTCAATGTCCCACATATTTGCTCAACTGTTCTTCACCAGAGGTTATAACATTACATCTTAGGCATTAAATTTATAACAAAAAATAATGTATTATTCATAGTGAAACACAGATAATCAGCGAGGCACGATAAACAATATCTACAATTTAAATCCAATCATTCTTTATCGTATACGTCCACTCACATATTGAAGGACTGACAATTTTTTTTAGATTAGATTTCCTACAGTATGGAAACAGGCCCTTTGGCCCAACAAGTCCACACTGACCCTCCAAGGGCAACCCACCCAGACCTATTCCACTACATTTACCCCTGACTAATGTATCTAAAACTATGGGCAATTTAGCATCGCCAATCCACTTGACCTGCACATCTTTGGACTGTGAGAGGAAACCGGAGGACACAAAGGAAACTCAGGCAGACATGGGGAGAATGTGCAATCTCCACACAGACAGTCGCCCGAGGTGGGAATTGAACCTGGGTCCTTGGTGCTGTGAGGCAGCAGTGCTAACCATGAAGGAATTAATTTATAAAGAAGCGATCTGTAATTTCCCAGTTTGATAACCAGTTTAACAATGAATACCTGAACATCATGAAATCTTTGGATGATGGGTTGCATCTCAAGCACTTGGACTGTGTATTGTGCTTGAATTCTGAAGTCACTGGCCCTTACAAGAAGCTTTTTTAGGCTTCTGGAGACTGTTTCTCATTTATTACATTATTTTCTCAGAATTGTCAACAATTCTATAACTGAGGTGAGCGATCAAAACAAAAGCAGCGCCATCCAGAAGCTTTCAAAAGAAAAGTAAGATCTGTCTCATTCTTGCAACCCTATCAGAGTCAATTGTTACAGACTGCACCAAACTCTCTCAAAATATATTAAGAAGGTCGCATAGACTCTAGCTTTTAGTGAGTTTTGAGAAGATTTGTCGCTCAGTTTGAGGCTCTGGATGTAGGTTTGTTTGCGGAGCTCTATATAGTTATAGAGTAGACTCTACCAACAAACACATTGACTTGGATCCTATTTACCACGCCCGAGAAAAAAACAGGAAATGACATCACCACGGGAAATGATGTCACCACGGGAGATGATGTCACTTACCCAAGGAAACCTAAACACATAAATAGAAAGCGGAGCATGATGTTACCTAGTATGATGATGAAACGTCTGAAAACGAACCTTCCAGCTCAGTGAGCAAACCTATATCTACTCTAACTTTCCCAATTATTAAAGTAAGAATAAGGTTTTCTTTCCAACTGCAATTTGATTGTTCAAATGACCAGGCCTGAAGCAAAATACACTCTATTCTCATGCTACGGTTAAAATAAAAACAACAAAACAAAGAAGAATTAGTAAAACTTAACTCCACTGTAAACCTTAACATAATAACAGCTTATTTTAAACAGTAACTGTTCCAATACAGTAACACACCAAAAACACACCCATGACAAAGGGAAATTCAGTAAAATAGATTGTCTCACATGCAATCCTAGCAGCAGGAAGAGTAGGCAAACCTTCAGGTGTAAGGAAACGAGAAATAACAGCTTCCAAATCCAACTTCCGGACACAGTAATGACTGAAAGTTAAAGTAAAATCCTGTTTCTGTTGGAGCTTGTGTCCACCCTTCACGCTGCTTCTATTGTTCCAAATTTTAAAAAAAAAGCCAAGGCCTCACAAGCTATTCATTTTGTTCGCTTGGAACAGACCATTTGTCACCTCTGTCTCAACCTCTCTCTCTCAAAAGGATACAGGAGAATGTACACACCTTACAGCCAATGTAGTCTCTCACAATTCAATGTTTCCTTCCCTTTTCGTTTTCAACATGGTCTGTAGGCAGTTGTCCAGCACTGGTCCTCCCTTAATCAACGTCCAGCCATCTTCCGCAAGCGTAACACTATCTCGGTGCTGAATCATCTACAATGTCCTTAAAGCAGTGATTCATGGGCATTATCTCTCCAGGCCAGTTCCTAAAGCAAGCTGCAGTCTAATATACTCTTTATGTAAAAGGGAATACACTGTTGCTCAAAGGTGACATTACAATTCTCAATTTCAACTCACGGTTCCAAGTCAAAAATGAGGAAAATCAGAGCAGGAAGGTTAAGATGCCAACACTACCTAGACCACACTATCAAGCCCTTAATTATAGGCTAGCTGATGGCCTTCTGATATCATGCAAAGGTATTAAGCCAGACACTGTGCTAATCTCCTGAGGATGTAGGTTCAAATCTAACTGTAGATTCTTCAGGCAAAAGCAGTCAGGTTTTAAGGCTTTAATAATGACTCTGTATTGATTGCCTAAAGGTAAACCACCACCCAGTTTATTTTGGAAAGGAAACTGCCATCCTTACCCCGTCAGGCCTGCATGTGACTCCAGACCCATAGCTGACTTATACCTGGACTCTCCACAATAAATGCTGGCCCAGTCAGTGACACGAACATAACACTAATGAATAAAATATTATTGCACATTCTGAATATATTTTGAAGAAGGGCTCATGCCTGAAATGTCGATTCTCCTGCTCTTTGGATGCTGCCTGACCTGCTGTGCTTTTCCAGCAACACATTTTCAATCCCAGAATGAAACCTGGATTGATAGATCATCTTGAAGCATAAAACATAGGGGCGTGGGTAGTCCATTCCTCCCATCAATTCATTGTCAATCCCATTTGATATAATCATGGCTGATTATCCAACTCAGTCCCCTGTTCCTGCTTTCTCCTCACACCCTTAGATCCCTTTAGCTCTCAGAACTGTATCTGACTCCATCTTGAAAACATTGATTGTTTTGCCCTCAACAGTTTGCAAAGGTAAACAATTCCAAAGACTCACCACGCTGTGGTTAAAGACATTTCCCCTGGTCTCAGCCCTAAATGGTTTACCCTGTACCTTTAGACTGTGTCCCCTGGTCCTGGAATCATTAATTTTTGGGGTTCATTAATCTCGGAGTTTGTCACTGTGACGCAGCCAGACAAAGCATCATCGACTTTGCTGACAACAGCAGGTTATTGGGTGAAAGACAGAAAAAATAGCAAACACCTCTATCACACCGAAGGCATTTTTTCATGAGCTTAACAATCAAAATATTCAATATTTCTTGCAACAGGAGCTGGAGGAGGTTACAGAGATAGGGAAGGGGTGTAGCGGAGGTTACAGTGACAGGAAGGGGGTCTGGAGAAGGTTACAGTGATAGGGAGGGGGTCTGGAGGAGGTTACATTGATCGGGAGGGAGTCTGGAGGAGGTTACAGAGATAGGGAGGGGGTCTGGAGGAGATTACAGGGATAGGAAGGGGGTCTGGAGGAGGTTACAGAGATAGGAAGGGGGTCTGGAGGAGATTACAGGGATAGGAAGGTGGTATGGAGGTGGTTACAGAGATAGGGAGGGGGTCTGGAAGAGGTTACAGAGAAAATGCGGAGGTTGGGTATCTGAACTCTGCCAACAAACTCAGTCCCCTGTTTCTCCCTAAACCCTGTTATCCATTAGTCCTGACAGGAACGTTGAATATTGGAGCAGGAGGAGAGTGATGTGGTTCATCCTGAATCAGTTGCAATCCCATGGTGCATTTCATTGTCCATTGAGACTGGGGAAGGTCACACGATATTGAAGTACTGGTACAGCATGGAGACAGACAGACGGATTAAATCATCCTCCCTCCATCTGTATTCACAACACAGTAAGGTTACATCATTCATAGACCCTCAAAGTTAACACAATACTTACTGAGCAGGCTTTTAAATAGCTGTTTCAGACTTTGTGAATAATCAATTCAAGACACTGGTTTGTATGGTAGATATGGTGGGCAGCGCGGTGGCACAGTGGATAGTACTGCTGCTTCACAGCACCAGAGATCCAGGTTCTATTCCTGTCTCGGGTGACTGTCTGTGTGGAGTGTGTATGTTTTCCCTGTGTCTGCGTGGGTTTCTTCCAGGTGCTCCGGTTTCCTCTACATTCCAAAGATGTGCAGGTTGGGTGAATTGGCCATGCTAAATTGCCCGTAGTGTTAGGTGTAGGGGGATGGGTCTGGGTGGGTCGCTCTTCAGAGGGTCGGTATGGACTTGTTGGGCCAAACGGCCTGCTTCCACACTGTAAGTCATCTAATCTAAAGGACTTAGCAAGTTATTAACAAAGGAGTCATTTTAACAGAGTAAATATAACCAGCAAAGTAATCCCATCGGTCTACACTTTACACTCCATTACCTTTGATTTCAGTCTCATTCACACAGTAGACAGACAGACAAACTAACACAGTTCAGGGACACATTAAAGTATATAAGAAAACTGACCAGATTATTTCAGCGGTTTATAGGATGGTTCATGGACAGGGATGAATTTTCCTTTGCTGATTTTCTGATGATGTGAATGAGAGCCACTTTACACTTCACTCAGATAAAGGCAGTCATACTTATAATTTAGTTTTCTGTTCTCTAAAGCTTCCGAGGGCTGAGAAGGGAAGTTAGGTGTGAAGATTTCACATCTGTATACTGCAGCATCAATAGCCACACAAACAGGAAACACAGTCCAAACACAATCCAATCTGTGACCTCTCCCTGACAGGCTGACCCTATCCTCCTCGATATCCCAGTTACCATTCAACATCTATCACCTTCCTGAAGTATGGACTTTTCCAGACTTGCTGGAACCCATTCCCAGAGACTGACCTCATTTATAACCAACTGCTGTTATCTATTTCTCAAAGATGGCAGTTAGGGACTGTACCTTCAGTTGGAAAGATAATGTGAAAGTAGGTGAATTGTCAAGAGTGTAAAATCAAAGGATTGAGTTAACAATTTAAATGGAAGGTGATCAAACATCATAAAAAATCTTGAATCAGCTATGATTCAGTACCAATGGACGTAAGTTTTGTTTTCTGTTGTCTGTATATCAGGCACTTGGTGAATAAATGCATCTTGGGAAAGGTGCTTCATCTCTCTTAAGGGTGGAGACATGTGAAGGCACTATCACTTTTATTATTGTCCGCGAACAAAAATGGGACAGAATGTTGCTCTTCTAGCAAGAAAACTGAGCGGTAAAACTGATTCAATTTGAAAATAATTAGTGGAGCAAATTGACAGTTTTATATAAATTGTTGTCTTGTTGGGGTAGCAAGAGAGTGTCTCAAAAAAAATTGTTGCGTGTGTGGGGGAGAGCCTTAGTGTTTCTGTGACGTGTGTGCATGTGTGAGAGAGAGAGAGACAGAGCATGTGCGTGTGTGTGCATCTGTCTGTGTGAGACAGTGAGAAAGTGCGACAGTGTGCAGATCTGTGTGTGTGTGTGTGCGTGTGTGCATGTGTGTGATAGAGAGACAGAGCATGTGCGTGTTTGTGTGTGCATCTGTCTGTGTGAGACAGTGTGACAGTGTGCGGATGTGTGTGTGTGTATGTGTGTGTGTGTGCTTGTGTGTGAGAGAGAGGGTATGTTCAGGCAAGGCACAATCTGATTGGTTTTTAATCAGCACCAGTTGTGTGTTCGGGAGTGCTCAGGACAGTGACAGTCTCTTGCTTGTTCCCTGGACAGGTCAGTGCAGCCAAGTGTGTGGAGAATACAGTGTAAGGACCAGCCTGTGAAGACAGAGCATCCATATCACTCTCTCCTTTCTGCATGGGGAACTGAATGAAGACACCCTGATAGCTCAGCGCTCCCTCTCGGCGTTCCTCTGCTCTCCCTGAAAACCCTCTGGTAAAAGGGACAATTGGAAATCACTTCCAGGCAAGCAGAAATGTCAAATTTTCAAGCAGTGAACGGGAGACTGAGAATTGCTGTCCCCACAACCTCATTCATCATCAAACTTCTGTGAAAAATTCAAAAGACTCTGAAAGAGAGAAACTTTTCTGAACTGGAGCTATTAGTTTATGTTTCCTTGATTTTATTTTACCTAAACGCATAATGTTCATAACTTCTCCATCCTTTTTGTGCATCTCTCTGTGTGAACAAAAGTCTTTGAAGAGTGAACAATAAAGTTACAGTTACAGATTGGCGATTGCACACAGGTTTTGAAATTTGTTAATAATAATCTGATTGCAATAAATAGTTCTTTTCACGGTGATGTTAAAAAGGTGCGCATATTCCTTTAACAGAAGTTGGATATTTGTGCACAATTGGGTAATGTGGTGTTTTCATCAAATGTTCACGTTCTTGAGAACCTGGTGAATCGTGGGGCTGGATTTCCAGTGCACTTCAGTTAGACCACAGGGAGAGTATTGTGTGCAGTTCTGGAATCCACATGATAAGAGGGGTGTGTTTACACTGGAGAGGGTACAGAGGGAGATGTACCAGCGTGTTGTCTGGGCTGGACAGAGTTTCAGTTATGTGGAGAAATTGGACAGAGTGGGTTTCTATCCTTGGAGCAGAGGTGACCGAGGGGAGACATGGTTGAGATGTGTAACTGTATGAGGGACACAGACAGGGGAAACAGGAGATAGCTTTTCCCCGTGGTTGGAAGCATGGAGAACCAGGGAGATAGATCTGAGGTCAGGGCAGGTTGTTCAGATGGGATGTGAGGGAAATGTTTTCACAAAGATGGTGGTGGGAAAGTGGAACTCTTTGCCTGTCAGAGTGGTACAAGCCGAAAGCCTTTTAACATTGAAGAAGAATTTAGAAATGTACTTACAATGGCGAGATGTTCCAGGATATGGACCAAGTATTAGAAAATGTAATTAGAATAGTTTGGTGGATCTTTGGCCAGCGTCTACTGGATGAGCTGTGCCGTAGACGTCAATGACTCTCCGACTGCCGCATTGAATCATAAAAGTTACTGTCCGATCACTGTAAATTTCTTCAGACCCTACAAACCTGCCTCTCTCTGCAATCTCTTCCAGCCTCACTATGCTGTCCACATCTGTAACATCCTTGGCCATCTATGGCCTTTGCAGACTTGTTCCTCCAACCCTGCTACCCCTCCCACCTACTTTTATGTTTTACTCAGTCACAGGATATGGGTGTCACTATCTGGGTCAGCATTTATTCTTCATCATCCCTGAGGATGGGCAACAGACTGCATAGAGTGTGCTCCTATCTCTCTCTCTCTCTCTCTCTCTTTCGCTCTCGCTCTCTGTCTCTGTCTCTCTCTCTCTCTTTATCTCTCTCTTAAGCCAAGATAACTGAGTGGCTGACAGCTCTCCCTCACCTCTCCTCTGCTCTCCCTGAAAACCCCCTGTGGAAAGGGGCAGTTGAACCCCACTTTCAGAGACCCAGAAAGGGTGAATTCTGAAGCCCACTGGTGCTGCATATCATTCAGTCAGATGGTGCAGCTCCATTTTCCTCACTCACCCTTTGTCTGTTTGTAGAAGAGAATTGTGCCCGTGCAAATAATGCAGGATGTAATTCATTCCCAGCACGGTTAGTGATTGGGGGGAAGGTTTCCAGCTCCTCACTCTACCTGAATGATTGTTGTACTTTACCATGTCAATCCCTCAATGCGTGTGGATTAAATTTTAAGACTCCCTTCCCCGCCCACAGTCCCGTTCCTGTTTCATCCTTTCCACACACATCATCCCATCCTTCATCTCCTCCTTTCATTCAGCTGAATCCACACTGTACATTCTCCAAAGCCCAGTACCACCTTCCTGAGGAACAGTCCCTTACACCGTGATGAACTTACACAGATCAATTGTAGCCATGGGTTTATCAAACTGAAGCCTAACTGGGTTCCCTTTCCATTCCAAACACCATTGAGGAATGTTAACACTGCGGTGACCATCTTGAATGTTTCTCTACCCCTTCACCCTGAATGACACACATGGATAGATCTATCTGTTTCCTTGGTACAACGTTGAATTTCTTGTGATGAAGGAACTACCAGGACTGACCTTTCTGTGACTCAAGGCAGTACCCATCATTTGATTACAGAAGACCTCAAATTTTCAGTTGCTCCATTCGGTGGAAAGCTGTCTTTGTTTACTTTGTGACCAACTTTAAATACACTGTCCGTTTCCTTCATCACTCCTTACCAACTGTTCCATGTTCTTTGGGAAGAGCTAACATTCCCATTCCGTGTCTGAATACCGAAGCATGCAGTATCAATGGTGGTTTTCCACTTGAATTTGCATTCTTGCAAATGTCCTGAAGACTGTAAGACGAAAACTAGAACAAAGTATTTTGTTTTTCAATGCGACTTTGAGTAGATTATCCATCATTTGTCAGGATGAACAACACCAGATGCATGTTTCAAACAGAAAAAAAACACAAATTGGCAGCAGATCTGCCCAGCTGTGCATATTAACTCGACTGGAATAAATTAAGCAACTTAGAGATAGGGACAAATACATAACTGTTGCTGAATGTGCCATGACATTGGGTTCCATTGGAATTGGACCCATTGCACCTGGGTATTGTGTTAGACTCGAGCAGAGAGAGTTCAGATGTGTGAAAGCTTCATGAGCTGTGCTCAGTTGAGTTCAATTGGACTCAGTTGGATAAGATGGGTTGAGTTGGACTCCAATTAATGGAGCAGCAATGGGCTCAGTTAAAACCCATCTGATTGCTTTATTGTTTTATTCATTGCAAAAGATTTTGACATGAATATTGTTATCTGTCTGAGACATTGAATTATAATTATTATTTTAGGACCATTTCATTTGCAAATATAATTCCTGTGCTAGTTAATATTCAAAGCACAATTGGGGACGTCCCCTTGAGAAGATAACGGGCAGCAATCTATTGTTGTCCCTTAATTCCAGAAAGCAAACCCTCCGTAGATAACAATATACTGAGCGACTGACACGTGAAACAAAACTGAGCAAAGAGGAATGATGAACCAAATGAAGAAAAACACATGTTGGCAGAACACGGTTTGGAAAACAAGTGCACTTTTTTTTGAGAATTATTCCTTCAGGGAGTGCTGTTCACAATCCTTTAGCAGTTCCACATGAAGTATACCGGTGTTATGGGAATGCACAATGTAATATGGATGGCTTTGAAGAGAGTGTTTAGTAGACTGGAACTAACACCAGATGTCACACACGGTGTTTACGATCATGTATAAGGGAGTGTTGATTCTTATCTCAGGAGCTCAGTCCAGACTCCAAGCCCAGCGCGAGAGTTAATGAATGAGGTCACCCAACATTAACAATGCAAGGACCAATAATTCTACAGATCGCATTCGCTTTCTTCCATTTCTTTGCAATTGTCTGTGTTCCAGGTGAGGACATCGCCCCCGTTACTGACTGTGGTGTTTATAGTTCTGTCTGTGTTTCATGGTGAGATATTTGATGGATTATTTTGGAAGCGAGTTGTGGATGGACTGATTGAAGGAGGGACATTGGGAATCTGCAGTGCTATTTTATTGGAATGTTTCCAGGAATGAGAATCTTCAGTTGTATGGAGAGAGGAAAGAGGCTGCTCAATGTCCTTGGAACTGGCCGTTACAGGGAGTGGGGTTGGAGGTGAGGGTACTGGGCATGGGCAGAATAAACACTAAAAACAGGAGAAAACCTCCCTGGAGTTTGCTTGACCGATAAAGCAGATCATGCCTGGTCCAACTTTCCTCTTGTTCTGTTCGGTTCCCCATTACAGTTTGTTCACCAACTGACAAAAAGAATCTATTGACGCAGCCTTAAACATGCAGAAGGACTCTTACCCCTCACACTTCTGTCAGTAGCAAACAATTCAAAAGACTTGCAAACCTCAAAGAGAAGATAATACTGAGTCTTAAATTTTCAACCGTTTATGCTTAGACTGTACCACCCCCCCCCCCCCCGGTCCTAGACTTCTACATCAGAGGAAACATCGTCTCAGGTAGAGTACAAATAAAGTGTGGGAGATACAAGAATGATGAGATAGAAAGTTCCCTCTCAAGACCAGTGGGTATGACCTGAATAGGATCCATCTATGTTCTGTCATTCCATCAGTCTATGCATCCCCATGGAATGGTGAACACTTGTGTAATTTATAACATTGCAGGAATGAACAATGGAATCCAATTCTGACAGAATGAATTAGCCTTTGTGGTAAGCCCTACATGTGATGGTGTCAATGTTGTAAAGCTAACTGGCCAACCTGCAGACTGGAAGGGATGGTTTGATAGAATACAATGGACAAGAGGAACAAATGAGCTTTGAAGGAAGAGTGTTTCATGGGAGTGAGTGGTTAGAGACTGGAATGTACTGCTGAAGGGAATGGGAGAGAGGGGTTCATTCCGGGCACCCTGGGTGGAATTTTGTTTTCAGTCTGGAGTGGAAGAATATGCAGGTCTATGGTACCATCGATGTGTACCATCAACAAGATGCAACACAGAAATATCCCCAAGGCTCCTGCGACAGCACTTTCCAAAGACATGATGAAGGACAAGGGAACATGGGAAGGACAAGGAACAGCAGGTACATGGGAACACCACCCCCCTGCAAGTTCCCCTCCGAGGCACTCATCATCCTGACTTGGAAGCTTAACGTTGTTCGTTCAGTGTGGCTGGGTCAGAATCCTGGAATTCCCTCCATCAGGGACATTGTGGGTCTACCCTACAGCACATGGACTGCAGCGGTTCAAGAAGGCAGCTCACCCCCCATCTTTTCAAGGGGGGCTACTAGGGATGAGTAAGTCTCACTGGAACAAACAGCTACACCCTTAAGTCAAGACTGAATAAAAAAATAGCAAACTCAATTTCCGGTTGTATAATCAATTCAATGTCTAGCATTGTCTTGATAAGAAAACACCTCTTTACAATTACTGTGTCATTTTATTGGTGACTCCCTACTATCTTGTAGCTGCTAGTTGCTCCCTTCCACGAAGAGAACTCACGGTTCACAGAGCAATGATATTCAAACTTTGCACATTGATTAAAATCACTATTAGCTCAACACCCAGACTTCAGTTTCGTAAAGATTTCAATTTCAGTTTGTTAATGATTTTTAAGAACACCACTCAAACGGAAAGTAGATTTTTATGAAGGAGTTAATTTAGTTTGTTTTCCAATGTCAATGTTATTTTGAATAACTTTGTGTAGTTCAGAGAGGGCTATGAGAAAAATGGTGCTGTTGATCACTGACAGACCAAGTTCTTATTTATGCTGTACACGAAGATTTATTAGATTTATGTTTCATCAGTGCGCCTTATTAATCTAATGCAGAATATGAGGATAGCCATAGCTTTAGTCATTTACTCAAGGTGTGAATTCCAACACCGCACCGAAATTTTCTCGGAGGTCATTTCAACTCCTGTCTGTTCTCAGTCATGAATACATTGACTAGTGTCTGTAGTCATTCACTCTGGTCACATTTATCTCATTGTACAAGGGAGAGCTCTGTGTGGAACAACTTTGAATGAGACAATCTTGTAATTAGCTCTCCAAATTGCGTATTGTGTATTGGTGACACCCACTTCGTTTAGCTTTCTGACCCTATTCACGAACTTTGATTCAATGTGTAGTAAAAGTTGAATCTGAAGATTCTGTGTTGAAAGTGAATTCCAGAATTGTAGCACATTATTCACACCCTGTCCTGCAGAGTAATGCTGCCAGGTACTGGGCAGTCTGAGAGGCTGCTCTTGGATGTGATTTCAAGCCAAAGGCACTTCTGCCTGTGTTATTGGATAAGAAAGATCCCAACACACTAGTAATCCTGGGTTTCCTCACCAATCTCCCTCACTCAGTCAATATCCCACACTAAGGTAGCAAGAAATATCTTGAATTAATGAGATTAGTGCTTATCGGATGTTGTTCAATGTTGGGTACTCATTTCCTGAATTCTAAAGTGATCTTTGCTCAAAGTGTAGAAGATAAAGTTCCATGACACATCTTGTGGTTATCCATTTGAACTCCTCCCTGTACTTGTTGTTGTAACCATGTCTCTGTTTGTGATCTTGGTGCCCACTCTGACACTGAAAATTCATGATCCCACAGATGAAATAACTTCTCAATGTCTCTTGCAGCAAACCTAGTGACGATTGTGATTCTCTCTCGTGGGAGGTGTGGCATCAGCAAAGGTACTTCTCTGTATTTGATTTCCATGGCAACAGCTGATCTACTGGTCATTGTCTTCAACATTATACTTATAACACTGGCTTTCAAATATTTCCCAGTTTCCTTCTTGTTTTACACAGCAGTGTGCCGTACTAACTACATCATGGGCTATGTGATGACTGAATGCTCTGTCTGGTTGACCATCGCTTTCACTATTGACCGCTTTGTGGCCATTTGTTGCCACAATCTGAAAGTCAGATATTGCTCTGCCAGAACAGCAGCCTTGTTGGTGACCATTGTTTGTTCTGTGAGCATTTTGAGAAACATTCCATTTTACTTCAGATACCAATCTTTGGGTACATTGGGTGGTGTGCCCTGGGGCTGTGGCAACAGACCAGAGTTCTATATCTTACTAGGATGGGTGGCATTTTTCTGGATCCACCAGCTGTTGAACCCATTGATCCCCTACCTCCTGATCCTGCTGTTCAATGCTCTGACCGTCAGGCACATTGTCTTGGCAAATCGGGCACGCAGGGGTCTCCGAGCTCCCAGTAACAGGGACCAGAGAGGAGATGCAGAGACGGTCAACAGGCGGAAATCCATCATCCTGCTGTTTGTTGCCTCGGGCAGATTTATGTTGTTGTGGATGCCCAAGGTCAGTGTTTTCTTACTGATGGAGATTACCAACAACCATTTTTACCCCAGTTATGACCATCCTGTTATGATCGCTGACATATCTAGGACTGTGCTTTTCTACCTGAGCTCCTGTACAAACACTGCCCTTTATGCCCTGACCCAGAGTAAATTCAGAGAGGAGCTGAAGTCGGCTCTGAAATACCCTTTCACTCTCATCCGTGAATGTATCCCTACATCAAAATAAGAAAAGTGACTGAGACTGAAGTACCCCACGCAGTTTGTGCCCATCTCTGAGTTCTCTCCAATCTCCATGTCCCACCTGAATTCCCCTGTTATTCTCCACGTAAAGAGATGAAGAGGAAAAATTGTCTGCTTGAGCCGTGGGACGTGGAAAACTTCCCTCACCTCCTTTTCTCTCCTTCACAAAACATTGGGGGTGTTTCTGTCCATGTCTGAGAGAGAGCTCAGGGGGAAAGGAATAAACGTGAAGAAAAACACATCTTGTGGGCATTGTGTCTTTGTTTGACTTCGGTCCTTTCACAAGTTGGACATCCTAATTTGTGTAGACACAGCATAAAGAAAAATATATGTTATGGGAGTTGTGTGTTGATTCCCTTTACAAATTTAAGATGAATTACATCCACGCACACTCAAAATATTCACCAGGAAATAAAACATTTAATGCTTAATGTGATATGTTCAACATGAGACACTTCATGGAAGCTATGTCTCCCCTCAAACATTCATAATTTGTCCACATCTCTCTTTTTACTTCCATTCCTTTCTCTTTCTCTCCATCTGTTGGTTCTGTATTCATTCACAACAGTGTTCATTCATTCAAGGGATATCACTGGGATTGGTTAGACCAGCATTTATGACCCATCCCTAACTTTCCCGGGAGTAGTTCCGAGTGAGGCATGTTCCTGTGGGTCTGGATCCACATGGAAGGTCACACTAAGCTCGGATGGTGGTATTCTCTTCTCTGAAGGAGATGAGTGAACGAGAGCTTTTTGTATCTGCCAAAATTCAAGGAATCCTTCTTTTGATTGCATTGCCGAGACCAGGCAGAGGCTATGGCAACTGATGAAAGAACAATGTGCAGCAATATCCCTGATAGGAATGTTTGCTCCCTCCTTCAGGGGTTAAGAATATTCAGCCTCTGATCTCCAGGAATGTGTTCTCCATGGCAGCCTTTGAGATAATTGACAACACAGAATTGCCAAGCAGAAACTGATAGCTAAGTCCTGTAACCATGAAGACAACCTCAACTCTGACCTTGGGTTCATATCATATTTAACATAACCCCACCATACTGTTCTATATCTGTAAAATCTTCCTTTTGAGAGAATTGATTCAGTTCCCTACAGTGTGGAAACAGGCCCTTCAGCCCAACAAGACCGCAATGACCCGCCAAAGAGTAACCCACCCAGACCCATTCCCCTGCCGCGTATGTACCCCTGACTAATGCCCCTAACACTATGGGCAATTGAGCATGGCCAGTCCACCTGACCTGCATGTCTTTTGGATTGTGGGAGGAAACTGGAGCATCTGGAGGAAACCCGGGCATAGAATGTGCAGACTCCAGATAGACAGTGACCTGAGGCTGGAATCAAACCTGGGTTCTTGGTGCTATGAGGCAGCAGTGCTAACCACTGAGACACCATGCTGTCCCAAAGGTTAAGCCTTACATAGAATCCTTACAGTCCTTCGGCCCAACAAGTCCACAGTGATCCTCCGAAGAGAAACCCACTCAGACCCATTCCACTATATCCTATATTTACCCCTGACTGATGCACCTAACCTACATATTGCTGAACACTATGGGACAATTTAGCCTGGCCAATTCACCTATCCTGCACATCTTTGGACTGTGGGATGGAACCAGAGCACCTGGAGGAAACCCACTCAGACACGGGGAGAATGTGCAAACTCCACACAGGCATCACCCGAGGTGGGAATTGAACCCGGGTCCCTGGCGCTCTAAGGCAGCATGGCGAGCCACTGAGACACCGGGCCACTTACTTCCAGATTTTTAGTGTCGGGAAATGTCCTTGGTGAAATTTGGATTCAGGTTCCCAGAACATTTTCTGAGTCATTGGATGAACAGCGTGTGATAACTGCACAAGGCCATCGCCTCATCCTAACTTCCCTTCTCCTCCACTCCTTTTACCTTCACTGAACCCTCCAGGTTTCTCTTCCTCTTCTTCTCTCTGTGTCTAAAGACAAAGTAGTTCATCACTGTACATTACAATGTGGAGGGGCCAGGGTTGGACTGGGCTGGAGAACATTAGTAACTACACACCACCAGGTTACAGTACAACACGGCGATTTGGCATCACAAGCTTTCGCAGCACTGCTCCTTCGTCAGGTGAAGGGGAGGGAAGCACACAGAACACAGAATTTATAGGCAGACCGATATAAAGATCGTACACATGGTGTGAGTGGGAGTGTCGACAGGCTGCATAACAAATCTCTGCGGGTGATCGAAAGGGACAGACATTGGGAGTAAAGTATCAAACAACTGAGTAACAAGTGAAGGGATGGTCTATGATCCGAGTAATTGAGGCAGAGAGATAATTCCAAAAAAATCAAATATTACATTGTGCTGGAGACCAACTAAACAGCTGGAACAACTTGATGGCTAAAAGAGTCACATGCCAAGTGTGTATCCTAAGTAACATGTCATCTAAAACTGTACAAACTAATTCCGGTGATGGGATCATGACAAATTATCAAGGTGATAGTCATAGGGTCATAGAGATGTGCAGCATGGAAACCGACCCTTCAGTCCAACGCATCCGTACCGGCCCAGATATCCCAACCCAATCTAGTCCCACCTGCCAGCACCTGACCCATTCCCTCCAAACCCTTCCTATTCATATACCCATCCAAATGCCTCTTAAGTGTTGGAATTGTACCAACCTCCACCACTTCCTCTGGCAGCTCATTCCATACACGTATCACCCTCTGTGTGAAAATGTTGCCCCTTAGGCCTCTTTTATATCTTTTCCCCTCTCATCCTAAACCTATGCCCCTCTAGTTCTGGACTCCCCCACCCCAGGGAAAAGACTTTGTCTATTTACCCTCTCCATGCCCCTCATGATTTTATAAACCTCTATAAGGTCACCCCTCAGCCTCCGACGCTCCAGGGAAAACAGTCCCAGCCTGTTCAGCCCCTTCCTACAGTTCAAACCCTCCAACCCTGGCAACATCCTTGTGAATCTTTTCTGAACACTTTCAAGTTTCACAACATCTTTCTGATAGGAAGGAGACCAGAATTGAATGCAACATTCCAACAGTGGCCTAACCAATATCCTGTACAGCTGCAACATGACCTCCCAACTCCTGTACTCAATACTCTGACCAATAAAGGAAAGCATACCAAACGCTGCCTTCACTATTCTATCTACCTGTGACTCGACTTTCAAGGAGCTATGAACCTGCATTCCAAGGTCTCATTGTTCAGCGAGGAAGATTTTACAGACACAGAAATATATGGTGGAGTCACATGTAGTACAATATGAACCCAAGATAACAGTTGAGGCCCTGTTCATGGGTACGGACCTTGCCTATCAGTTTCTGCTTGGCGATTCTGTGTTGTTCTGTATCTCGAAGGCTGCTTTGGAGAAAGTTTACCCGAAGATCGGAGGCTGAGTGTCCTTGAGCACTGACCTGTTCCCCGACTGGGAGAGAACATTCCTGACTGGGTCACTGTTGCACAGTGTCCATTCATCCATTGCTGTAGTGTCTGCATGGTCTCACAAATACACCATGCCTCAGGGCATCATCACCCCAAGTGTTTGAGGTAGACAAAGCTGGCTGTGTCACATGAGGACCTGCTGTGTACGTGGTAGGTACTGTCCCCAAGTGTGATAGTAATATCCATGTCGATGATCTGACATGTTTTGCGGAGGGTGCTGTGCCAGGGTGGTGTGGTGTTTTGATCGATGTGGTCCGAAAGGGTGGGCAGTTTGCTGGGAACGATGGTCTGTTTAAGGTTCGCTGGTTGTTTGAAGGTGAGAAGTGGAGGTGAAGGGCTGACCCTTGGTGAGATGTTTGTTGTCATTAATGACGTGTTGAAGGCTGTGAGGGACAGGCTGTGAGGGGAAGTACTGGACGATGAAGGGTACTCTATTGCTTGAATCCATCTGCGGGTAAGGATTCTCCGAGGCGTGGTATATTAGCGAGACTGTGCAGACACTACAACAACACAAGATTGGATACTGCCCAACAATTGCCAATTTCTATTGAAACATCTGAGGTAACCTTTCAGGTCCGGTGACCCTTCCTCTGCTTTTCCTCACAGATGCTGCTGGATCTGCTGAGCTTTTCCAGCAGCTTCTGTTTGTGTTCCATGTTACTTCAATCATTTGGTTTGTCTCCAGCACCACCTTCTTATTAACTTGTTTGTCATTATCTCTCTGCCTCATTTATTCGGATTATAGGTCATCCCTTCCCTTGTTTTTCAGCTGATGACACTTTCCTCACACCGTCTAACACCCTTGGTCACCTGCAGGGACTTGTGGGATCTTTTGATCTCTCGCATCCCCTTGATCTTTCTGTCCTTCTGACTTTGTCCATCCCAGTCCAACACCTCCACATTTCTGCTCACAGTGGTGGATTCAAAAGAGCACTTTACTTTGTTGGTTCATGGATCCGAGTAGGAAAAGGTGTTGCTTTTAACAAAAGGAAACTGTCAGAAATGGACAAGAGAACGACCATCAAAATTGTGTTTTTTATATTCATTTTTTTTTCTTTAAAGCAGAAAGTAATCCAAAAGAAAGAGTGTGCGTGTGTGTACGTGTCCGTGTGTGTGGATGGATGTGTGTGTGTGTGTGTGTGTGTGTGTGTGTGTGTGTCTGCGTGTGCATTCAGTGCCATTCTGATCAGAGACACTATTTGAATCCATTTTACAACATGCACCAGTTGTGGTGTATTCAGGAGAGCTCAGCAAAGTAACAATCTCTTGGTCACTCACCACATCCCATTGTGTGGAGAATACAGGTTTTGATAACAGCCTGTGAAGACAAAGCATGCGTATCACTCTCTGCCCTTTCTGCATGGGGAACTGAATGAAGACACCCTGGTAGATAGGTAATCCCTCTCAGCGTTCCCCTGTTCTCTCTGAAAACCCTCTGTTAAAAAGGCCAATTGGAAGTTCCTTCCAGAGACACAGAAACAAAACATTTTCAAACAGCGAATGGGAAATTGGGAATTGGTGTTCCTGCAAACTCATGTCATCATCAAACATTTGGAAGGGATCAAAAGAATCTGAAAGAGAACAACATATCAGTCCCTGCCAACTCAACTGGAACGACTGAATAGTGTTTCCTTCATGAGCTTTTATAACAAAACACAATATTTGTGTCTTCTGTGGTTTTGCTTGTGTGAATGGGATTACATAAAAGAACTAACACTTAAACTTTCACTACAGTTTGGCAACTCAACACGGCAATTTTTGTCATTGGTTTAAACTGGTTTGATTATATTAAAGAGTTAAATAGCAAAGAAAACTGCAGGCCTTTTAATACGATGTGTATTGTTGGGCAATTTGTTGCTTTAAATAAACATTCACCTTTTTGATGACTCAGGAAATAGTGGGGCTTGATTTCCAGTGCACAGTGGGATAAACTTTGTTTACACCACAGACAGCAAACTGCACATTTCCAGAGGGATGTGTTTGCCACTGGAGAGAGAGCAGAGGAGATCTAACAGCTCTCCCTCACCTCCCCTCTGCTCTCCCTGAAAACCCTCCTGTTGAAAGGGACAGTTGAACCCCACTTTCAGAGACCCAGAAAGGGTGAATTCTGAAGCCCACTGGTGCTGCATATCATTCAGTCAGATGGTGCAGCTCCATTTCCCTCACTCACCCTTTGTCTGTTTGTAGAAGAGAATTGTGTCCGTGCTAATAATGCAGGATGTAATTCATTCCCAGCACGGTTAGTGATTGGGGGGAAGGTTTCCAGATCCCCACTCTATCTGAATGATCTACTTTATCATGGCAGTCCTTCAATGCACTTGGCTCAAATGTTAAGACTCCATGCCTCACCCACACACCCGTTCCTGTTTCCCGCTTTCCACACACATAATCCCATCCTTCATCTCCTCCTATCATTCAGCTGAATTCACACTGAACATTCTCCAAAGGCCAGTACTATCTTCCTGAGGAACAGTCCCTTACACAGTGATGAACTTACACAGACCATAAAACGCAGGAGCAGGAATTAGGCCATTCAGCCCATCGAGTCTGCTCTACTATTGAATCTTGGCTGATAAATTTCTCAATCCCATTCTCCAGGTTTCCCCCCATGTTTTTCTTGAGTATTGAGGAGATATTCAGGAAGTATCGATCTTAGTCTTAGATATACTCAATGGCTTGGCCTCCACAACCTTCTGTGGCAATGAATTCCACAGTTTCCCTAGTCTCTGGCTGAAGACGTTTCTCCTTATCTCCATTCTAAAAGGTTTTCCCTGTACCCGACGTCTGTGTTCACGGGTCCTAGACTCTCCTACCCATTGGAAACATCTTCTTAGCAGCGAATCTGTACAGACCATTCAGTATTCTTTATGTTTCAATCAGACCACCCCTCATCCTTCTCATCTCCATTGACCATTGACCCAGAATCCTCAAACGTTCCTCATATGTTAAGCTTTTCATTCCTGGGACCATTCTCGAGAACATATTGCGATCATGTTCCAGGGCCAGGACATCCTTCCTGAGATATGGGGCCCAATACTCCAAATGTAGTCTGACCAGAACCTCATAGGTCCTCAGAGGTACAACCCAGCTTTTATATTGATGTCCTACAAAATAAATGCCATCATTGCATGTGCCTTCCTAACTACTGACTCAACCTGTAAGTTGAACTTGAGCTCCCAAGTCTCTTTGCACTTCAGATTTCTGAACTTTCTCCCCATTGAGAAAACAGTCCATTCTTCCTGCCAAAGTGCATGACCTCACACTTTCCCACCTTGCACTGCATCTGCCACTTCTTTGCCCATTCTCCTGACCTGTCCAAATCCTTCTGCAGCCTCCCCACCTCCTCAATGCTACCTTCCCTCTACCTATCTTTATATCATCTGCAAACTTCGTCAGAATGCCCTCAGTTAGAACATAGAACATAGAACAGTACAGCACAGTACAAACCCTTCAACCCTTGATGTTGTGTCAGCCTGTTATCTTACTCTAAGATCAGACTATCCTACATACTCTTCATTGTACTATCATCCAAGAGTTACTTAAATATCCTGAATCTATCTGACTCCACTCCCATCGCTGGCAGTGCATTCCACACACCCACCACTCTCTGTGTAAAGAACCTACCTCTGACATCTCCCCGAAACCTTCTAACAATCGCCATACCATTATGCCTCTGCACAATAGACTTTTCTGTCATTGGAAAAGTATTCTGTCTACCCACTCTATGTGTGCCCCTCAACATCTTTTAAATCTCTGTCAAGTCACCTTTCATCCTTCTTCACACCAATGAGAAAAGCCCTTGCCCCCCTCAACCTTTCTTCATAAGACACACCCTCCAGTCCCGGCAGCATCCTGGTAAATCTCCTCGGAACCCTTTCCACATCTTTCCATATAATGAAGCAACCAGAACTGAACACAATATTTCAAGTGTGGTCTCACCAGGGCTCTATAGAGCTGCAGCATAACCTCACGCCTCTTAAACACAATCTCGCTGCTAACGAAAGCCAACACATCATACGTCTTCTTAACAACCCAATCAATTTGGGTGGCAACTTTGAGGGATCTATGGACATGAGCCATAAGATCCCCCTGTTCCTCCACACTGCCAAGTATCCTGCCTTTAGACCTATACTCTGCATTCAAATTTAACCTTCACACTTTTCCAGGTTAACTCCATCTGCCTCTGCTCATCTGTCAATGTCCCGTTGCAACCTACAACAGCTCACCACACTATCCACAACTCCACCAACCTTCATGTCATCAGCAAACTCCTAATCCACCCTCCCACTTCCTCATCCAAGTCATTTATAAAAAGACAAGAGCAGATGTACCAGAACGGATCCCTGTGGAACCACCACTGCTCACCGAGCTCCAGTGTGAATACTTTCCACCTACCAGCTCATTCTGTCTTCTGTGGGCCAACCAATTCTGTATCCAGTCCGACAGGTTTTCCTGTATCCCACGCCTCCGTACTTTCTGAGTGAGCCTACCATGGGGAACCTTATCAAACACCTTGCTGAAATCCATGTACACAACATCCACTGCTGTATATTCAATATGTTTTGTCACATCCTAAAATAATACAATAAGGCTTGCGAGGTATGACCTGCCCCGCAAAAGGCCATGCTGACTATCGCTAATCAAGCTATGATTTTCCAAGTAATCATAACTCCTGTCTCTCAGAATCCTCTCCAATACTTTGTCCACCACCGACATAAGACTGACTGGTTTGTAATTCGCAGAATTATCTCTATTCCTTTTCTTGAACAAGGAAATAACATTTGTCACCCTCCAAACACATGCGTTACTTCAGTGGACAGTGAGGATGCAAAGATTCTCACCAAAGGTGCAGCAATCTCTCCCCTCGCTTCCTGCGGTAACGTGGATTACATTTCATCTGGACCAGGGGATTTATCTATCCTTCCATTTTTCAAAATTTTCATCACATCCTCCTTCCTAACATCAAGCTGTTCTAGCCCATCAGCCTGTTTCTCGCTGTCCTCAGAAACGTCAAGCTCCCTCTCAGTAGTGAATACTGAAGCAAAGTATTCATTAAGGACCTCACCTACTTCCTCCGATTCTAGGAGAAAGTTCCTTCCCTTGGCCCTACCCTCACGCTGGCCATCCTCTTGTTCCTCACATTAATATAGAATGCCTTAGGGTTTTCCTTCATCCTTCCCGCTAAATATTTTTCATGCCTCCTTCTAGCTCTCCTAAGTCCATTCTTCAGTTCCTTCCTGGCTAACATGTAACCCTCTAGAGCCCTGTCTGATCCTTGCCTCCTCAACCTTATGTAAGCTTCCTTCTTCCTCTTGACTGGATGTTCCATATCCCTTGTCATCCAAGCTTCCTTCACCCTACCACCCCTTCCTTGCTTCAGTGAGACAAACCTGTCCAGCACTCTCAGCAAGTGGTTCCTAAACAACTTCCACATTTTTATTGTGCATTTCCCTGAAAACATCAGTTCCCAATTTAGGCATCCCAGTACCTGCCTAATAGCATTGTAATTCCTCCTCCTCCAATTCAATACTATCCCATACTGACTGTTCCTTTCCCTCTCCATGACATTAGTAAAGGCCATGGAGTTGTGAGCACTATCACCAAAATGATCTTCCACCGAGAGAGACGATGCCTGATCTGGCTCTTTGCCAAGCACCAAATCCAATATGGCCTCCCCTCAGTCAGCCGATCTACATATTGAGGTAAAAACAATGACTGCCGATGCTGGAAACCAGATTCTGGATCAGTGGTGCTGGAAGAGCACAGCAGTTCAGGCAGCATCCAACGAGCAGCGAAATCGACGGAAGTGGCTTTTGCCCGAAACGTCGATTTCGCTGCTCGTTGGATGCTGCCTGAACTGCTGTGCTCTTCCAGCACCACTGATCCTATCTACATATTGAGTCAGAAATCCTTCTGAGACACACCTGATAACATCTACTCCATCCAAACTATTTCAACTCAGGAGATTCAAACCAGTATTAGAGAAGTTAAAGTCACCCATAACAACAACCCTGTTACTGCTGCGCATTTCCAAAATCTGCCCCCCCAATAAAGTGACTGCTCCTTTCCTGATTACTGTTTCTCACTTCCACCCATACTGAGTCTGCAGACAAGCCGTCCTCGGGGACCTCCCTTTCTGCAGGTGTGATACTATCCCTGATTAACAATGCCACCCCCTCACCTCTTTTACCTCCCTCCCTCTTCCTTTTGAAACATCTAAACCCTGAAACATCCAACAACCCACTCCTGTCTCTGTGACATCCAAATCTCAGTAATGACTGCAACATCATGGTTCCAAGTCCTGATCCATGCTCTGCATTCATCACCCTTATTCCTGATACTTATTGCATTAAAATAGACAAATATCAACCCATCACACTGACTGTACCTTTGCCTATTCCAGCTCTCTGCACTGTCTGTTTAAATACTCCATCGTGTGATCCGTAGCTCCACTTCCCAGTCCCCAGACAATCGAGTTTAAACCCTCCCAAAGAGCACCAGCAAACCCCCAGCCCAGGACATTGGTGCCCCTACAGTTCAGGTGTAAATGGTCCTCCTTGTACCTGCCCTACCTTCCCCAGAAGGTATCCCAATGATCCACGTAGCTGAAGTCATCTCACCTGCACCAGCCCTGCAGCCATGTGTTCACCTGTACTCACTCTCTGTACCGAGCCTCCCGAGCCCTCGGCACCGATAGCAATCCTGAGTTTACTACTCTGTTCATCCTTCCATTCTGCTTCCAAACTAACTCCCTCGGTTCACTTTTCTGGCCGTAATTCTTTCCCTACCTATGCTATCAGTGCTACAACGTCTGGCTGCTCTCCCTTCCCATGAAGAAGCCTGGAGATTCGATCCGAGACATCGCTGACCCTGGCATCCGATTGGCAACATACCATCCAGGAGTCTTGCTCTCAACCACAGAATCTTCCTCATCTAGATCATTAATGTGTAAAGTGAAAAGTTGTGGTCCCTACACTGAGCTGTGTGGAAAACCACTTCTCACCGGCTGCCATCCTGAGAGGGATCCTTTTATCCCCACTCTCTGCTTCCTGACAGACAGCCAGGCTTCTATCCATGCTAGCACCTTACCTCTAACACCATGGGTCCTTATCTTACCCAGCAGCCTCCTGTGTGGCACCTTGTCAAAGGCCTTCTTGAAGTCCTGGTAGAGAACATCCATTGGCTCCCCTTGGTCTAACCTGCTCGTTACTTCCTCAAAGAATTCTAGCAGATTTGTCAGGAATCACCTCCCCTTGATGAAATCTATTTTTCCATCTACAACCAATTATTTGGAAGTCTCATGTTTCACAATCTTTTCCAAGATCTTACCCACAACCGAAAGTAGGCTAATTGGTCTGTAATTTTCAGTCTTTTGCCTTACTCCCTTTTTAAACAGGTGTTGCACTGGTGATTTTTCCAATTTCCTGAGGCCCTCCCTGATCCTAGTGATTTCTGAAAGATCACCACTACCACCTCCACTATCTCTGCAGTTATCTCCCTTAGAGTTCTGGGGTGTAGCCCATCTGGTCCAGGTGACTTATCCACCTTCAGGCCATTCAGTTTATCTATCACCTTCTCCTTGGTGATGGCTACCATACTCAGCCCTGCCGCCTCTCTCTTGAATTTTTGGGATTTTGCGCGTGGTTTAAACTATAAAGATTGACGTGAGATAATTATTCAGTTCCTCAGCCATTTCCTTGTTCCCACTACTATCTCTCCAGCGTAACTTTCCAGCAGCCCAATGTCCACTTCTGCCTCTTTTGCCCTTTATATAGCTGAAGAAACTCTTACAGTCTTGCTTTATGTTGCTGGCTAGCTTACCCTCAAATGCAACCTTTTTCCTGCTTATTTCTTTTTTTGATACCCTCTGTTGGTCTTTGTAAGCTTCCCAATCCTCAGGTTTCCCACTGCCCTTCCCCACATTATATTCTTTCCCTTTTGTTTTGATGCTACCCCTGACTTCCCTGGTCAGCCATGGTTTCCTCATCCTCCCTGTACCTTGCTTCTTTTCCCTCGGGATGAATCCCTGCTGTGTCTCCTGAGTTACTCCCAGAAACTCCTGCCAGTGCTGTTCCAGTACCTTTCCTGTTTGGCCCCACTCCCAGTCCATTCTCCCCAGCTCCTCCCTCATGTCTCTGCAGTTGCCTTTATTCAGCTGTATTAATGTTCCCTCAGATTCTACCTTCTCCCCCTCTAATTGTGGAGTAAATTCGGTCATTTTATGATCACTGCCTCCTCAGGGTTCCTTCACCTTAAGCTCCCTCACCAAGTCTGTCTCATTGCACATTCCTAAATCCAGAATTGCGTGTTCCTGAGTGGGCCCCACCATGAGATGCTTCATAAAGCCATCTCGGAGCCATTCCACCAATTCCTTTTTTTTGTAATCCGCTACCAACCTGCATATTAAAATCCCCCGCGATCACTGTAACTTTGCCTTTCCTACACATCTTTTTCCATCTCCTGATCTATCTTGTGACCCAGCTTCTGACTATTGTTTGGAAGCCTGTACGGATCTCCAACTGTGGATTTTTTTTCTACTTTCAAAGTTCTTCAATTCTACCCCCTCAGATTCTACACCATCTGACCTTACTTTTTCTGACATTTGATTTATTTTCATTTCTAACTGATGCGGAAGCCCCACCCCCTCTGCCCACCAGCCTGTCTTTTTGATAGAGTGTAAAGCCTTTAAGATTCAGTTCCTGAATATTTAAATGTGATCTGAATGTCCCACCAGCATCAAGGAAACACCATGATCCCAAAGCCACAGAAAAATCATGCAATGTCTACCTCCCGATGGTTCAGATCTCCATCATTATGAAGCGCTCTGAGAGGTTAGCCATTACTCACATCAGCTCCAGCCTCCCAGAATGCCTCAATCTTTTCCAATTTGCCTCTGAATGCAACAAGTAAATGGCAGGAGCTAT
Source organism: Hemiscyllium ocellatum (assembly GCF_020745735.1). Lineage (NCBI taxonomy): Eukaryota > Metazoa > Chordata > Chondrichthyes > Orectolobiformes > Hemiscylliidae > Hemiscyllium > Hemiscyllium ocellatum. Next base: position 36,812,907 of record NC_083438.1, read on the forward strand.
CTCCCTGGCCCTATCTCCCTCATTCCTGGAACAACTGGTTAACAAGGAGGTCAATGTCACTCTGCTACCCATTGACTACAGTTTAACCTCCAACACATAATTCCAAACAAACTCATTTCGAAGCTCAGAGACCTCGGTTTTGGTATCCCTCCTCTGTAACGGGATCCTCGACTTCTTGGTGAGATTAGATGACTTACAGTGTGTAAACAGGCCCTTCGGCCCAACAAGTCCACACCGGCCCGCAACCCACCCATACTCCTACATTTGCCCCTTACCTAACACTACGGGCAATTTCGCATGGCCAATTCACCTAACCTGCACGTCTTTGTGATGATGGGAGGAAACTGGAGCACACCCACGCAGACACGGGGAGAATGTGCAAACTCCACACAGTCAGTCGCCTGAGTCGGGAATTGAACCCGGGTCTCTTGCGCTGTGAGGCAGCAGTGCTAACCAGTGTGCCACCTTGCTGCCCACAAACATCAATCGGTAGGACAAGTCAACAACGTCTTCTCCAGTGTAATCCTCAACAACAAGGCCCAGCAGGTCTGCATACCCAGCCCTCGACTCTGTGCCTTCATCACACACGGCTGGGTGGCGATTTCCTGCTTCAACTCCGTTTGCAAGGTTGCTGATGAAAACGTCATTGTCGGTCGGATCTCAAGCAACATTAAGAGAGAACACACAAAAGAGACTGAGGGCGAGGTGACACAGTGTAAGGGCAATTGTTACAGATTTACCACAGGAAGAATGCTGCCTGGGCGCATGTCAGTGTGGTATGGCTACTGCTTCTCCCAAGCTGGTGAGAAACTTCAGAGTGTTGTGAATACAGCCCAGTCCATCACACAAACCAGCCTTCAATCCACTTACTCCATCCATTTGTCCCATTGTGACTGGAAAGCAACCATCACAATCAAACAACAGTCCCACCCCAGTTATACTCTTCCATCCCCTTCTATCAGTCAAAAGACGTAAACGTTTGAATACATGTTCAAACAGATTCAAGAACAGCTTCTTCCCCGCTGTTATCAGACTTTTGGACGGACATCTCGAACGTTGATGATGATTTCTCTCCCTGAACCTTCTCTGTGGCTGTAACACTGTATTCTGCACTCGGTTCTGCTACCCTGATGCACTTCCTATGGTACGATCTGCCTGTACAGCACGGAAAACAACACTTTTCACTGTTTCTTGGCACATGTGACAACATCAATGTCGACCAATTCCAAAATATTCATCTTAATTTAATTGACTACATTGTCACCAGATAGGGAGAGAATAAGAGAAAGAGAGACCTGAAGGGTTCAGTGGAGATGAAAGGAGAGGAAGGGAAGGGAACGTAGCATAAGGTGGTGGCCTTGTTATCACTGGGTTGTTCATTCCGATGACACTAATAATGTTCTGGGGATCTGAGACCAAATCCTACCATGGAGTTTTCCCTTCAATACAAATCTGGAATTAAGAACTTCAGGATGAACATGAAACAGTCCTTGATTGTTGGGGGATAAAGTACCATTTGGTTCACTCATTCCCTTCAGGGAAATGAAACCTACCGTCTTTGCTCAGTCTGAACCTACAGGTGACTCCAGACCCACTGCAATGTGCTTCACTCTAAACTGGCCCCTGGGTAATTAGGGTTAGGTAATATATGTCAGTCTATCCAATCCCACTGATGTCCGTCGAATGAGTTTAGATTAGGTTAGACTCCCTACAGCGTGGAAACAGGCCCTTTGGCCCAACCAGTCCACTCCGACCCTCCAAAGAGTAACCTCCAAGACCCATTTCCCTCTGACTAATGCACCTCATACTATGAGGCAATTTAGCATGGCCTATTCACCTGACCTGTACATCTTTGGACTGTGGGAGGAAACCGGAGCAGCTGGAGGAAACCCACGCAGACACGGGGAGAATGTGCAAACTTCAGACAGACAGTCCCCCAAGGCTGGAATCGAACCTGAGACCCTGGTGCTGTGAGGCAGCAGTGCTAACCACTGAGTCACCGTGCCACCCCTAAACAGTAGAAACAACAGATGGAGGGAATGGGAAAGGAATGAAAGTAAAGGAGATGTAGACAAATTATGAATGTGTGGAGAGAGGAACAGCTTCAATGATGTGTCTCATGTTGAAAGTATCACCTTAAACCCTGAGATGTTCTTTTTTTCCCTGAAGACCATTTTAAGTGTGTATGATTGCAGATCATGTGAGGTTTGGAAATAGAATTAAGTAAAATGGAGACATAACATTGACAGCATGCATTTTTTGTTCATTTTTTATTCATTTCCTCATGAATATTCTGTCAGCCACGGACAGAATCACCTCCACTGTGTAATAAAGCAGAGAAAAGGAGGTGAGGGAAGTTTTCCAGTCAGACCGTTCTCAGACCCTTGGTCAGGATACAGCCCAGCAGGGAATCCAGGCCTCCGTCCGCAGGGCTGAATATTAAAGAACAATCCAAAAGACATTGCACTCCACAGGCCTTTGGAGGGAATTGGACAATTGGAATAGAGCTGGTGCTGGAAGGGAGGGAGTAGAATGCACACTCTCCACATTGAGAAGCAGAGTGGGTCAAAGTGACATCAACCATCTGAAATCTCATAGGAAGAGAGATGTGCCCATGCATCAATGCAGCTTTAACAAACTGACAATAATTTTTTTTAAAGACTGTTGGACAACTCTGTTTCTCAAAGAAATGATGTGGAAGTGGTGTTGTTGGGCTGGGGAAGGGCTTCACCTGACAAAGGAGCAGCCCTGTGAAAGCCTGCGATTTCAAATAAACCTGTTGGAATGCAAACTGGTGTCATGTGACTTCTCACTCTCGCAAGGAAAGGGGCGATGTGTTCACTTGGTCCAAGGGCTAGAGAAGAGTAATAGAGAAATAACCAGAGAAAGGACCAATAGACATGAACTAGTCCTCATTTCGAGCCACACACGTGTACATCTCACGGCTGAAGAAGAAAATTCCTTCTCTTCTCTCAGTTGCACGGAACATAACAGGAAAAATCAGGAGAAGTCCCGAAACTAGAGAGAGCTCAGCGAGGGACATAAACTATGCTCCTGTCTCAACCGCATTTCTTATTTTGATGAAGAGATACATTCACGGATGAGAGTGAAGGGGTATTTCAGAGCCCTCTTCAGCTCCTCTCTGAATTTACTCTGGGTCAGGGCATAAAGGGCAGTGTTTGTACAGGAGCTCAGGTAGAAGAGCATAGTCCCAGATATGTCAGCGATCATAACAGGATGGTCATAACTTCGAAACAAATGGGCGTTAGTAATCTCCATCAGTAAGAAAACACTGACCTTGGTCATCCACAACAATATAAAACTGCCCGAGACAACAAACAGCAGGATGATGGATTTCCGCCTGTTGACCATCTCTGCATCTCCTCTCTGGTCCCTGTTACTGGGAGCTCGGAGACCCCTGCGTGCCCGATTTGCCAAGACAATGTGCCTGACGGTCAGAGCATTGAACAGCAGGATCAGGAGGTAAGGGATCAATGGGTTCAGCAGCTGGTGGATCCAGAAAAATGCCACCCATCCTGGCAAGATGAAGAACCCTGGTCTGATGCCACAGCCCCAGGGCACACCACCCCATGTACCCAAAGATTGGTATTTGTAGTAAAATGGAATGTTTCTCAAAATGCTAACTGACCAGACAATGGTTACTGCTGAGGCTGCTGTTCTGGCAGAGCAATATCTGGCTTTCAGATTGTGGCAACAAATGGCCACAAAGCGATCAAAGGTGAAAGCGATGGTCAACCAAACGGAGCAGTCAATAGCAGCATAGCCCATGATGATGTTAAAACTGCACACCGCTGTGTAAAACAGGAAGGAAATGGGAAAATATTTGAAACCAAGTGTTGTGAGTATTATACTGAATACAATGACGAGGAGATCTGCTGTTGCCATGGAAATGAGGTAGGTGGATATACCTTTGGTGATGCCACACTTTCCACGAGAGAGAATCACAATCGTCATTAAGTTAGCTGGAAGAGACATTGAAAAATTATTCTACATGTGGGATCATGAATCTTCACTGCTACAGTAGGCATCAATATCAAAAACAAGGACAGGGACAGTTACAACAATTAGAACAAGAAGGATTTTAAATGGATAACCATCAGATGCCCGGAAATGCTTTATCATCTACGGTGCATGTCTTAAAAATGATAAATTTTGTAATTAAGGAAGGGCATAAGCAAGATTGATCAAGTTCCCACAACCAGAATTATAGATAGTTGTTGCTAATTTTTTGTGTGATGCTGATTGAGGGAGAGGGATTGGTGAGGAAACCAAGTATTATTGGTGCCTTGGGATATTTAATATCCTATAGAGCAGGCAGAAGCTGTGTTGGCTTGATACTGCATGTGGAATCAGCACCTCAGACTGACCAGCACACCATCAGTACTGCTCAGCAGGGCAACGTTTAGCATTGTGCTGAAATTCTGGAGTTAACTCTGAACACAGAATTTTGAAATTCAACTGATGCAAACACTTGAACCAAAACAACTGAGTAGGATGAGAAAGCTAAACTGAGGGAGGTATAAATCCTCAACATGTAATTGGGATGAGCTAGTTATAAGTTGAACAAAACTGCCTTATTCTAATTGGTTCCACACAGAACTCTCCTTTGCATAACAAGATAAATATGCACAGAGTGATTGATTACAAATTCTAGCCAATATATTCTTGACTAAGAAGAGAGTGAAGGTGAAATGACCATGTGGCAAACTGCATGAAGTGTTTGATTTCACATCCTAAGCAAATGATGGACGTTATGCCTATCCTAGCATTCTGAATTTGATTTGAATGGAAAGCTGATGGATAATGGGAGATTAAAGTTCTCAATGCATTATCTGCTAGATGGTCTTTTGTAGAGTTACATGTTCAACCTGTCGGCTGTAGGACTTGAGGGAGAGTTTTCATGTTATTGATTATTTTGTCTGCAGTGTGTCTGGTTGCCAATTCTACCAGATCACATGGATTGATTGGAGCAAAAGTTAGAGGCAATGAGGAATTTACAAGAGCTAGAGGGTGTGATGCTACCTTACTACCACCCTTGCCACCTCCGCCACCTTACTAGTTTAAATCTTCCGGAGCAGCTCTAGCAAATCTCTCTGTCAGTATATTTGACCCCGCCCAATTCAGGTACAATCCATCCTTCTTGTACAGTTCACTTCTACCCCAGAAGAGATTCCAATGATTGAAAAGTGTAAACCTTCTCCCATGCACCAGTTCCTCAACCATGAATTCATCTGCTCTCTCCTCCTATTCCTACTCTCACTAGCTCGTAGCACCGGGAGTATTCCAGATATTACCTCTGTCAAGGACCTCATTTTTAAAAAATAATTCTGCCCAACTTCATACATTCTCCCTTCAGAATCTCATCCTTTTCCAATCCTATGTCGTTGATTCCAATGACATCCTGCTGGACCCTCTCTCCTTTGAGAACATTCTGCACCCTCTCTTCAACATCTTTTATCCTGGCACCAGGGAGGCAACACACCATTCTGATTTATTGCTGCTGGCCACAGAAATGTCTGTCCGTGCCTTGGACTGTACATTCCCCTATCGCAATTTTTTTGCTTGGAACCCGACTTACCCCTCATTGCATTACAGCCTGTCTCAATATCAGAAACTTGGCTTCCATGCTACGTTCCCCTGAGAGTCCATCACCCCCTACATTTTCCAAAACAGCATACTTGTTTGAAATGGGGATAGTCACAGGAGACTCCTGCACTACCTGCACTACCCCTCCTAGCTTTCCTGGAGTTAACCCGTCCATTTGACTGTATCTGAGGCTTTTCTCCCTTCCTACAACTGTCATCCATCACACCCTCTAGCTCTTGTAAATTCCTCATTACCTCTAACATTTGCTCCAACCAATCCATGCGATCCAATAGAATTGGCAACCAAGCACACTTACTGCAGACAAAATAATCAGTAACATGGAAACTCTCCCTAAACTCCCACATCTGACAGGATGAGCATGTAACTCTAAAAAAAGATCATCTTTGTTCCTTCACAATCAATAGATCCAGAAAGATAGCATTTTCTGTTTGCTCTAAACAAAAACAGTGCTCCAAGCTAACTTAGTATTTCTGGTTTATATTTTTAAAATTTAATCAACAGGCAGATTTCAATAAAATTTATAATCAAGAAAGAACCCGTTTTATTCAGTACAGCAACCACATAGCAAAGTTACACATTTAAAACTATGCATTTATCTGTTCCTGTGCTGTGAGCTCTCCCACATAGGTTCCTCCAAGGTCAGCTGTGAATTTCACTTTTTAAACTTTTTCCTAGACCAATTCTGACGTCCAGAGATACAGGAACTCAAACAGCAAAGGTTGCAACTGTGCAGATTCATTGCTGGGTCAGTTACCTCCCTCCCTCACTGACAATGTGTTCGCTGCCTATCGTCTGTCTTTCTGTCTTTTAAGAGTGCTGTTGTTTTGAGGGTTTTATTTCCCCAAAGTTCCAAAACAATGCAAAAGCAAACAAAACAGCAATTGCTGCTCCTGGAATTCGAGGAAGTGATCTCCAACACCTAAAATATCTCAAAACGGAGCAGCTCCTACAGCCATCTTCTCATTCTTCATTTTGGATTTTTTTGGTCAGTCGGGGAAATCAAGGAATGTAGAGAAAGAGCAGGATGTGAGGAATTTCCCATCAGCCAAGATCCGAGTTATTGGAGAAGCAGGCTCAAGGGAAATGGGCTTCAGGTTTAGGGTTTATTCTGCTCATGGTCCCTATACCACCTTCATCATGTTCAGTTCGAAGGACACTGGGCAACCTCTTTCCTCTCTCCATGCAACTGAAGATTCACATTCCTGGTAACATGGCACTGCAGCTTCCCCAAGGTCACTCCTTCAATCAGTCCATCCACATCCCACTTCCAAAGTAATCCATCAAATATCTCACCATAAAACACAGACAGAACTATAAACACGACAGTCAGTCACGGGGAAGATCTCCTCACCTGGAACACAGACAATTGCAAAGAAATGGAAGAAAGCGAATAAGATCTGTAGAATTATTGGTCCTTGCATTGTTAATGTTGGGCGATCTCATTCATTAACTCTCGCGCAGGGCTTGGAGTCTGGACTGAGCTCCTGAGGTAAGAATCAACACTCCCTTATACATAATCGTAAACACCGTGTGTGACGTCTGGTGTCAGTTCCAGTCTACTAAACACTTTCTTAAAAATCATTCACATTACATTGTACAGTCCCACAACACTGGCATATTCCACATGGAGATACAAAAGGATTGTGAACAGCACTCCCTAAAGAATGCTCCTTAAGATAATACTTGTACTTGCTTTCCAAACACTGTTCTGACAGTGTTAGTTTTTCTACTTTTTTTCATTATCCACCTTCTTTCTCTCACATGTCAGTCACTCAATATATTATCGTCCACGGAGGGTTGACATCCTGGACTTATGTTCCAACAATAGACTGCTGTCCTTTATCTTGTCAAGAGGGAGTTCACAACTGTGCTTTGAATATTAAGTAGCACCAACATTCGACTTGCAATTGCCTTTTAAAAAAAAATACCAGGGAACATTTTATTTCTCAAACATGTGGTAAAATTCACATCAAACTCTTTTGCGATGTTTATCAAATTGTAACAGTCTTCCACTGAAGAAAACAAGAAAACAATCAGATGGGTTTTAACTGAGCCCATTGCTGCTCCATCACTTAGAGTCTAACTGAAACCATCTCTATCCAGCTGAGTCCATTGGAACTCAACTGAGCTCAGCTCATGCAGCTTACACACCCCTGAACTCACTCTACTCGAGTTCAATACAACACCCAGATGCAATGGGTCCAATTCCAATGTCATGGCACATTCAGCAACAAATACGCATTTGTTCATATTACTAAGTTGCTCAATATGTTCCAGTCGCGTTAATAGACACTGTTGGACAGATCTGCCGTGTTTTTTCTCTTCAACCATGGATCTCGTGTCATGAATCCAGACACATAATGAATAAACTCATTAAAATAGTATTGAGGAAGGACATATGTTATTGCAATTTTTGACTTGCACTCATCAGGACAAAGAGCAAGAATGCAAATTAAATCCAAAAACCAATATTGATGCTATATCGTTCGGAGTTAAGGCACGGACTGAGAATGCTAACTCTTACCACTGGCACTGAATCATCCCTGTTTTCTTGATAATCTCTTAACACCTTCCTTTAAGTTATTAACTTAATTAATTGGTTTCACACTCTAGACAATTCATCTACTTTCACATTATCTTGTACAATGAAGGGAGAGCCCCTAACTGCCAACTTTGTGAAACAGATGACAGAAGTTGGTTATCGATGAGGTCACTCTCCAGGAATTGGTTCCAGCAAGTCTGGAAAAGACCTTATCTCAGGCAGAGTGCAGATGTTGGATGGTAACAGGGATATCATGGAGGAGACAGTCAGTCTGTCAGGGCGTGGTCACAAGTTGGGTTGGGTTTATGCTGTGTTTCTGTTAATCTGGCTATTGGCGCTGCAGGGTAAAGATTTGAAATCTTCCTGCCTAACTTCCTTAATCATCTCTTTTGAACTCAGAGAACAGAAAACTAAGTCATAAGTATGACTGTCTTTATTTGAGTGAACTGTAAAGGAAAGTCTGATTCATATCTTCAAAATGTCAAGCAAGAAACCATCATCCCTGCCTATGAACCACCCTGTGAACCGCTGAAATAATTTGGTCAGCTTTCTCACATTCTTTAATGTATCCCTGAACTGTGTTAGTTTGTCCGTCTACTGTATGAATGAGACAGAAAACAAAGCTATTGGGGTTTAAAATGTAGACCAACTAGAATACTTTGCTGTTTATGTTTACTCTGTTAACATTGCCCCTTTGTTAATAAATTGCTAAGCCCTGTATTTGCCATACAAACCAGTGTCTGGAATTAATTATTCGCAGAGTCTGAAATGGCTATTTAAAAGGCTGGCTAGGAAGCATTGTGTCAATGTTGACGGTCTTTGAATGATTTAATTTTACTGCATTGTGAATACTGAGGGAGGGAGGATGATGTAATCCAATTGTCTGTCTCCAAGTTTTAACAGTATTTCAATATCATGTGACTTTTCCCAGCCTTAATGGGCAATGAAATGCACCATGGGATTGCAAACTGACATAAGGTGATCCGCATCACTCTTTTCCTGCTCCGACATTCAACGTTCCTCTCAGGGCTAATGGATCACAGCGGTTAGGGAGAAACCAGGAACAGGGGACTGAGTTGGATAGCAGAGTAAGTATACACGAACCTCTCCCTGTCTCTGAAATCTCCATGCACCCCTAAAAACCCTCCCTATCTCCAGCCCCTACACATCCTCCTTATCTCCGTAACCTCCTTCAACCCCTACATCCCCCACCTCTGTTACCTCTTCCAGTCCTCACAACCCTCCCTATGTCTGTCGTCTCATACAGTCCCTACACCCCTCCCTAACTCTGTCAATTCCTCCAAACCCAGCACTCCCAACTCTCTCTAAAATCTCCATCAACCCCAACATCGCATTCTATCTCTGTAAACTTCTCCAGCTCCTATACCCCCTCCCATTCTCTATAACTCCATAAAGCCCTTACATCCTCTCCCTATCTGTGTAACCTCCTCTACCCCTTATACCCCTTCCCCATCTCTCTAACCTCCTAGAGCACGCGTACCCCTCCCTTTCTTGGTAACATCCTCCAAATTTTCAAACACTCTCCCCAGCTGTTTCACCTTCAGTCCCTGAAACTGTTTGTGGAGATTCCTGAGAAATTGGATGAAACAAACACCACTCATTAGACATGAGAAACTTCAGAACCGAACATCTGTGTGAAAATAGCATTCCACCTGGTCCAAAAAGCCAATCGTGAAGTCGTCTCCACAGACATGGGAAAGATTCCAGAAGGAACTAGTCAATGAGAAACTGAAAGAGTTATCAGTGGCATGTGATTTCTCTTTGCACGAGTCTCCAGTCATGGCCAGTTTTGCAAATATTATTGAATATATCTAATTTTAAGCTCATGAAAACCTGTCTTCTGTGCTAAATATGTGTTTGCTTTTTTTCTCTGTTTTCCAATAAACTTCTGTTGTCGACAAAGCCTATGATGCTGTGTGTCGCTGTGTCGCAGTGATAAACCGTGAGGTTAATGAATGCCAAAAATTAATTATTCCAGAACTGAGGTCACAGTCTAAAGGTACAGGGTAAACCATTTAGGGCTGAGACCAGGAGAAATGCCATCAACCACAGAGTGGTGAGCTTCTGGAATTCTTTATTAAAGCAAACTGTAGAGGGCAAAAGATTGAATGTTTTCAAGATGGAGTCAGGTATAGTTCTTAGCCCTAAAGGGATCTAAGGATATGAGGAGAAAGCAGGAACAGGGGACTGAGTTGGATGATCAGCTATGTTTATATCAAATGGGATTGACAATGAATTGATGGGATGAGTGGACTCTCCACGTCCCTATGTTTTATGTTTCAAGATGACCTATCAATTCAGGTTTCATTCTGGGATTGACCTTGTTCCATAGTACAATCAGTTTGGACATTATCACGTTGTTGAATCATTCATGTTTGGACTGATCCCCACTGACTGTTGGACGGAGAGTGAGGAATCTCATTGTTGTGTGCAATGTTTCATTCCTTGTTACCTACATTTTACCACAGTTGGCCAATCTGTGATGTGAGGTGGTTCTTCACTTGCTCAGGTATTAAAGGTGAAAAAAATATTAAAGGAGGAGTCCATTCAGCCCTCTGAGCCCATTCTGTCACACCACAGCTGTTCCGTCCCTCTCCTTGTTTGACCATCATGGCTCCACACGCCTTGCCACACTCACTCAACCAAAACATCACCAACTGAGCATCAACATGGGCGAGAACTGAACTGAACTCTGGGAGAAAAGGAAGGCTGGTTCTCCATAGGGAGATTTCGGGGAAAAAGCCAACTTTATTTTAGATGGAGCCATTAATTGTGTCTGATGCACTGGAGACCTGTTCTGGAGTGAAAGGATCTTACCCTCACATTTACTGAGTAAATGAGAATGTTGTGTCTGAAATGGTAACTTTCTGCAGTGGGATCTGATACAATATTTCTCTAGGTTTAGTGCCTAGAATTTAGTCACTGCCCACAATGTCAAGGGGAACAGTGTACCAAACTCACACAACTCTGGGCTTCAGTCACTACACCCACAATAATCCGTCCAGTGTCTGACACAAGAAGCGAAATTCGATTAACTAATTTCCTAACCCAAGCATTTCCAAAGCAGCAGTGATAAACAAACACACTTATTTGTTCATGAAAGTCCTTGGGGTGGGAAAGGGGAGAGATTATAATTTGTTCCATTTCTATTTTCAAACAGCCAGCGTAGAGGGAATGTGCAATGTCACAGGAATGTGCTTAATGAGCCTGCTCAGTACACTGGAATAACATGGACTATGTCACTGGGGGTTTATCATACTGTGTACATAAGGAACCATTTACAATTCAGTTTCTGAACTTGACCTGTAGACTCAATGAATAGAGGCACACAACATGCAACAACCAATAATTTTAGAGATTCTGTTTGTTTTCTTAAAAGGCCTTGCAATCGTCTGTCTTCCAGGTGAGGAGATCATCTTACCTTCTTAAATTATGGTACTCTGTCTATTTTTAATGGTTAGTCATTAGAAAGTTGACTTTGAAATCAAGAGAGTTCAGATTAGAGTGGTTCTGGAAAAGCACAGCAGGTCAGGCAGCATCTGAGGAGAAGGAAAATGGACATTCCAGGCAAAATCAAAAGTCTCCTGGTATTAATCTGAAAAGTGGGGAGCAAGAACATTATCTCTCTGCAGTGTTTCATACATTGTACTCAGGGAGATAATTGTGTGAAGGGTGAGAATCTTCAGTGGGGTGAATAGATGAAAGAAGTTGTGCATTGACATGAGAGCTGTGAGAGGTGGTGAGAGTTTGTGGGAGATGATTGAAGTTATGATGGTGCACAATAAAAGGCGAGAGGTGTTTCCATGACAGGACTATTCTTTTTCCGGAGGAACTGATTCTTGAAAGAGCCAGAGGTGGAATAAGATTCCACACAGCAAGCCGGGATAAATGGAATTCCCTTTCTGCACCGATGCTGCTGAGGTGCTCTTCAGGGGAACAATTTCTAAGGAAGTTTTGAATAGGTACAGGAAAAGGTCAAAAACAAAAACAAACACTGTCAGGAAAGATTGGCACAGTGAGACTGTGAGTCCGAATGAATATTTCTTTCCTGAGTCAGCAGTATGAGTGGATTGGGATCCTTCTGTGCTCTATAATCCTGTCAATCTCTGATGGTGTATGCCATCATATAAAACACAATCATTGAATGGGCCTTGTGTAAGGTACAGCTTTGGATGAGAGAATAAGAGAGAATCACTCACTCAGGGGTTAGTTTTCAATCATGGAGCAGTACAGCACAGAAACAGGCCCTTCGGCCCATCACGTCTGTGCAAAACAGCAGTTGAATATTCTGAACACGACGGAAGCATATTGTGAAGATGAGGGATGTGATTATGGGTGAGAAATATTGGTGCAGTTTAAGTGATAGGCAACTGAAAAATGGAAGCAGACCTTATCCAGCAACTCCCGCTATTGAGTGGCCTAAATGACGAGCTAGTTTCCAATTTATGAATGCGATGTTAGCAGCACTGACTGGGCCAGTACTTATTGCACAGTTACCAGTTCATAGTCAGTGACATTGCTTTAGGTCTGGAGTCACATGTGGAACAGACAAGGTAAGGATGTTTGTTTTCTTTCAAAAAAATATATGCATAACCAAGATTTATTTTTACTCTTGACAATTATTTCATAGTTATCATTAAATTCTTAAATGCCAACTCCTTTCAAATTTAAAATATCTGGCTGTACTTCAGCCTGTGTCCCGAGAACATTTGTCCCATCTCTGTTTGTGTACATCAATGGGTGTGTAAGATCGGGGTTGGTGAGTTTAAATTGAAGCTAGGAAGTATATTACCTTGTTGAATATATGTGTTCTATTAAAGTTACAATATGAATAATAATTTTGTATTTTTCACTGTAACCTCGTGAAAACATTATTGACCTTGCAATGATGTCAGTGACAGTACAGTCTACCAAAGGTTGGGATAAATTTGCAAATATTAATTATAATGTCTGAGAGATCTGTGAAAGTTACATGATGAATTATAATTTTTTTCATCGTGAAGTATAAGCTTGATGTCCTATCTACATTACCAACAAGGACTGGTGAAGAACAACTGAGTAAAATTGAGGAACATTCAATGTTTTAATTTCACTGGGTTGTAAATCTAATGCTAGCAGGGTAGTTTTGCTCTGGCAGGCAATCCTTTTGTCATAACAATAGAGTTAATGAGATATTATACTCTGAATAATACTGTTATATTGAAAGGAATTAGGGACAGGGCCAGTGAGGATGGGTAGAGAATGGCACAATGCCCTTGGAAAGCCACATGTTGGTGAACCTCATGGGTTTTATGGCAGTCTCCTGCTGCTCCATGCCAGCCATTAGAATATTCCTTCCAGATATTAGCAATTTCAGAATTCAACACTTGTCATGGAGTGATTTGAATCAGTCCTCCACAAATCATTAGCCAGGTATGTTGTGTTGCTACTCTGGTGTGATTACTACTCTTCCACCAAAATTGTCACGGACATGAATGTCCACTCTGTCAAACATTCGTCAAGATCCGCACTATCTACAATCTTCTCAATTTATCTTGCAGCTGATTTGGTGACAATTATGATTCTCTGCCGTGGACAGTGTGGCATCACCAAAGGTGTTTCCCTCTACCTAATCTCTATGGTAACAGCCGATCTACTGGTCATTTTGTTTGGTGTCATAATCAATGCGCTTGGTCACAGGTACTTTCCATTCTCATTCCTGTTCTACACAGCAGTGTGCAGTGTAAATGATGTATTGGCCTATGCTGCTATCGACTGCTCTGTCTGGTTGACCATCACTTTCACCTTTGACCGCTTTGTGGCCATTTGTTGCCACAATCTGAAAGCCAGATATTGCTCTGCCAGAACAGCAGCTGCCGTGGTAACCATTGTCTGGTCAGTGAGCATTTTGAGAAATATTCCATTTTACTTCAGATACCAATCTTGGGGTACATGGGGTGGTGTGCCCTGGGGCTGTGCCGCCAGACCAGAGTTCTTCATCTTGCCAGGATGGGTGGCATTTTTCTGGATCCACCAGCTGTTGAACCCATTGATCCCCTACCTCCTGATCCTGCTGCTCAATGCTCTGACCGTCAGGCACATTGTCTTGGCAAATCGGGCACGCAGGGGTCTCCGAGCTCCCAGTAACAGGGACCACAGAGGAGATGCAGAGATGGTCAACAGGCGGAAATCCATCATCCTGCTGTTTGTTGTCTCGGGCAGTTTTATATTGTTGTGGATGCCCAAGGTCAGTCTTTTCTTACTGATGGAGATTACCAACAACCATTTTTACCCCAGTTATGACCATCCTGTTATTATCGCTGACATATCTGGGACAATGCTCTTCTACCTGAGCTCCTGTACAAACACTGCCCTTTATGCCCTGGCCCAGAGTAAATTCAGAGAGGAGCTGAAGAAGGCTCTGAAATACCCTTTCACTCTCATCCGTGAATCACTCCCTGCATTTCAGTAACAAACACAGGTGGATATGCAGCTTCCCAGTGGTACATATCCCTCCATGGACATTTCCTGGTCTCAAAGCATTTCATCTTCCATGAATGGAACTCTCATGGATTGAGTTGAGGATGGGAACATTTCTCTCATTGCTGAATGCAACATTGTCCAATTCTGGAAGCAATTCCAAACTCCATTGCTCATGTCAGTTCCCTATTAGAGTTTCTGAGCGCTGGTGAATATAAAAATATTCAACCCTCCCTTCCGCACACACACACACACACACACAACCCCATCACTCCACTGCTAAACTCTGAAATAGCTAATACAAAATCGGAATCAAATATCAAAGACATGGCACCACACAGCCTTACATCCTTCTGTGTGTGGTGCTGTTGGTGTTTCTGATGTGTCTGACCCACTCTGCATGAGTTAGGAGCAATAGCTTTGTACAATTGATGTCTGTGAATGGTGTGTGATGGGGTGAATATGATCTATGATGGTTGGGCTTCAATGTGAGATATTAATTATGTTGCCTTGTTGACTTTTTGTATTCTGCTACGGATACATATTGAATAATAAATAGGTATTTTTCATTGTATTACCAGGACATTATCCCTAGGCTGTAATGAGGTCCTTGATAATGCACTGTCAGTCAGGTTGGACCTCACGATTGATATGGTTAATGTAATTTCTGCAGTTTCATGCATTCACACATACACACACACACACACACACACACTCACACACATACATACACACACACTCACTCACACACCTACGCACACACTCACTGTACTAAAACTGAGGTTTAATGAATAAAAGCTAAATTATGAAACTAATGATCGACTAGGCCATAATGAAGCATGAACTAGAAGTCACCTCTGTTATGCCAGGAACATGGTAACCTTGGGCAAGAAACCAAGGAATGCTTCAGTTCGACACAGAGGGCAAAATACAATGAAAGCTCTTTTCATGACATCAATAAATGTTATAACTAGTAGCAGAAATTGTAAAATAATATAACATTTTAATTAAAGAAATTGGCAGAGAAAAGCGTGAAATGCTTTAACCAATGGAATTGTCATTAATGATTTTTAATGTAAGAAAAATCCATAGCGTGAGATGTTTAAACCAATGAAATTATCACCAATGTATTTGAATGGAAAAATAATGTATAAGTATTAGTGCTGTAAAATCTCCCGTTGCGACTTCCGAAGTCCCTTTTGGAACTCGCCCAACCTTCGAAGATTGAATAAACATCTGTTGCTCCGTTTGTGTGTGTCTCGCAGTATTTCGATTTGCCACCGGAAAAGTGATAGCCGGTGCGGATAAAGGCTGATACCAGTCAACTTGGAGTTCGCCTTTTTGAACTTAACCTTGCGGACAGTCTCCCTTGACACAAGGGTTAAAGGACAGTCCGCGGTTGGCAGAGTTCGGAGGCAGTACCCGATTGTTCTGAATCAGATCCCTAGAGTTAGAATAGTTAGCCAAGTGTCAGGAACTATTCTCCGGAGATTCAGAAAGCCTAGACAGAAATTCACTTATAACAAATTTGGGGGCTCGTGTCCGGGATCCTAAACAGAACTCCCACGGGAGGCTCTGAATGATTCTGGGACACTGTGACACACACAGATGTTTGAGCAAACGATGTGAATAGGTGGCGCTCGCAATAAAGTAAAAAGGTTGAAGCTTCGAAAAGTAAGAAGGTGATTTTTTACTTTGAGTCGGACAACTCCGTGCACGGATCAAGGTAAGAACCTTCTCTGGTATTTTGGGGCTTTCACAGTAGGGAAGGGTACACTGCCTTGTCGACTCGGTGGTTGTGACAGGTAACCGGGGTTAATTGAGTAACCAGAGTGTAGGTTAGCCTGAAGACCAACCATGGGTGGCCGAGGTTCCAGGTCTAAAAAGGAACGGGAAAACGAAACCCCACAGATTCCCCTTAATAGTCCGCTGGGACGAAAATTGGGGAATTGGAGTCCCTACGAAAGTCGGGGCTTAGGAAATGCTGTTGTTTTGTTTGGGTAAAAGAACCCATCCCGTCCGCCATCAGTGATCTGGCCAAAATTTGGATCGGACGAGGATTGGGTTTGTCAAATTTTAAATGATTATGTAAAGAATAAACAGTATCCAGGTTTAAAGGAGAGCGAGTATGCTGCATGTTGGGTAGGGAACCTGACAGCAACTGCTCCAACCCCAGTACCCTTATATCCTTTAACCCCACTGAAAGAGAGTAAGTGGGAAGTGTTAGAGAACTTACCCCCGCCTGTGGCACCCCCGCCATATGCTCTTCAGGAGGAACAACGGCAGCGGCCGTTGGTGAATCAGGGAGAGGGATCCGAGGGATCTGGCGAAGGGGACGTGGAAGCCACAGCAGCAGGGGTTGAGGGGGTAAGGAGATCTGCACGACTAAAGGAGAGAGAGATGAGGGGAAAAGGTGATAAAGAAGTAGTGAGACTGTGTCCCCTACGGGAGGTCCCGTTTGGGGAACGGACCACAGGATTTGTTGTAGCCCCATTAAACTCAAATGATATAAGACAACTCAAGTTTATTTTTTACCAGCAGCTTGCAGTAAGACCGACAGAGAGAGAGAGAGTGCGAGAACTGCTCGCAAAACATTTAACCCTCTGTGATTCGGTTTGAATGCACATTGGTTTGTTGGTGATTGAATGAGGAAGTTTGATTCACTGGAGCTTGAGTTCCAGGATTGTTTTAAATGTGATTTTTATGTAAACTTAATATGATTTATTTTCAATATGTGACGGACAGTTGTAGTTCCAGTTCAACAGTAGACTGTCGGGAAAAAAAGAAGATAGCTTCCATGGTTATTATCTGAGACCTTGGATTCGGCCATTAGAATTTTTTTTTAAACTTGAATTGACAAATTATTGTAAGACAGCTCTGATTATTTTACGACCTAAAGTGTTGTAATTGAGAAATAATTGGTCAGGAGTACATAAGAAAACTAATTTTGGATCTAAATTAGGGTACTAAATCTGGGTGATTACAGTGGATTTTAAAATTGGGAACTGTATGCATTTTACATTTTAACAATTAAATACTGAATAAATGGACGTAAATATATAAATATGTTTACAAGTTAGGAACAGGCTTTAAAGTTAGTCAAGCACGAATTAATAAATTGGGGTTTGAGGATATGAGAAGCTAGGAAAATTGCAATATTTCTTAAAAAAAAGGAAGAACGTATCGACTAAAGTGCCGATAGGGGACAAGGAGATTGGGTTTGTGTGTGACCCCCTCACCAGTGGGGAGGTCGGAACATTTAAAAGGAAATGACGGTCCTGGATGAGAATCCGATAGGATTGTCAGAACAAATTAATTTATTTTTGAGGCCCAGTCTGTATATGTGGGCTGAGTTAATGTCTATTTTTGAATATACTATTTACTGGGGGAGAAAGGAGACTTATATGGGGATACTGGATAGGGAAAGTGTTAATTGAGATTAAAAAAAAACTAGTAGCAGTGCCGGTATTGAGCTTGCCGGACAATTTGGCATGGTTAGGGGTGAAGACAAATATCCCCTTCAGAACCCTAACTGGGACCACCACAATATAGAAGGGTGGAATAATATGTTAGACATGCAAAATTTGATAATCCAAGGGATACAAACTTGCATCCCCAAACAACAAAATTTAGCCAAGGTTTTCGACCTGAGGCAGGGAAAGGACGAGTCTCCCTGTGCATTCTTACACAGATTAAGGGAGTCGGTTAGGAAATGTTCGGGTATAGACCCAGATGGGGAAATAGGATGACGGATGGTAAAGGTTCACTTCGTGACAAAGGCATGGCCTGATATCCAGAAGAAGTTACAGAAGATAGAAGACGGGAACGGTAGAAATGAGTCGGAGTTGTTACAGGAGGTTCAGAAAGTATTTGTATAGAGAGACAGAATGGCGGAGGAACGGAAGGCTAAGATAATGGTAGCAGTAGTAAGGGAGGACTGTATGAAAGACAAAAGGAGTCGGATAAATAAGGTGGTTTTCTAAATCTGAATATTTATGTCTTTGTGGGCAGGCCCCCGATAGGAATTTTGTGTTGGTGAAGATTTATGTGTGTCTTTGTGTGTGTAAATTTGATTGTAAAAAAGAAGTCTCTGTGGATGTGAGAATTTGTGTTTGTGTATGGATTTTTTTTAAAAAGGCTTCTCAGCTAACAAGCAGTTTAACACTTTGTGCTCTGGCTTGAATTCATCTGTTTGTTAATGGTTTTATGTGTGAAACTTGTTGTTTGTCATTTGATTCAGTGTGCTATTTTTGATTGTAATTTTATGAATGCTCAACGTTATTTTTTTTTCTCATGATATGATTTTATTAGAACTTAAGGAGGACCCTGATACTGGGAGAAAACAGCAGTATAGGTGGACTGTCTTAGCTGAAGGTTTTACCGAGTCACCAAACTTGTTTGGACAGATCCTAGAACAAGTTCTTGAGGGCTTGACTTTAAGACCAACTTTAAAGTTAATTCAGTATGTGCACGACCTCCTGTTGTCCGGTCCCGCCCAAACTGACACACAGCAGGGAACCAATGATTTATTAAACTACCTTGCAGTGAAGGGATTGCGAGTTAGTCAGAACAAACTACAGTATGTGGAACGGGAAGTAAGATATTTAGAGAATTTGATCAGTCAAGGGCAGAAGAGAATAAGCCCTGAAAGAGTAAAGGGAATTGTAGAATTAGGACTACCCCGAACTAAGAGGGAACTCCGAAAGTTCCTGGGTTTGCTGGGTTATTGCAGACTCTGGATAGATAATTATGCTACAAGCAGTAGCAGCCACTAGGACGTTGAGACAGTAAGTAGACTGTATTGCGCTGAGATTGTTGGTGGGGGCTATACGGCGCGTAGGGCTGCATTGAAAAACGGTAGGTAGGGAGCGGGAGCTCCGGGGCGGATGCGCCCAGACATAGGGAAAACATTACATTTGACAACTGCGATGTGCTTGAAAGAATTAAAATGTTACTGACAACCGACGCTGAACAGTTCCCAGACACAGAATACAGTGACAGGCAGACATGGACAGAGAGACCAACACCGTATGAGAGAGAGTGAGAGAGAACGGAAGCTATTACATTTTGTTGAGTTTCTGGCTGAAAGTCATCTGTTCGTTAGTGCATGAATGTTTGAGTGTTTATCACCTAGAGCTTGAGTCATGAGATATGTGTATCTGTAAATATGTTGAGACTCTGGGCTTCGCTGTTTCTCGTTTACTCCACCAGGGATTCCTGACTCAGACACCACCTCTGGATTTCGCTGTGCACACTATTGAACCCGGTGAAGGGGTTTTGATCAAACATTGCCAACAGTTAACTCTCGAACTTGTGTGGGACGGCCCGTTCCTAGTACTCCTCACCATTGAACGGCGGAGAAAGGCTGGCAAATGGCCAGTCACCTCTCCAGTTAAGAAAGGAGTCTGGACAGCCGAATCAACACGTGACCCACTATAACTCAGACTGAACAGACTTTGATTAACTGACTATACTATGGCGACGTGAGTGCGGGGACTGTTTCTTCAGAATTGTATGTTAATCTTGTTTTGTGCTTTGATATATTGTTTAATTTCTTAGCACTAGTCAGAATTATGCTGCTATTCCTGTTACTTCTGAGTTTTGCTCATATATCTTTTTCAGATGTTGTGTTAATGATTTCTGTTTCGGAATTTCCACAAGTTATAAAAATTGATGCTTGCAGCCTAAGTAGAATGCCCAGATGTAGAGTTTCAAAGGGAATATCTTTCCTCCAAGATATTTCTTCACACCCTACCGAACCACAAAAGCCACCGCCTAGCATCACTATCCATAGAGCCCCCTTTAGCCCAGCCCTAAACTGTTTTGACAGGAAGTGTCATCCTATATATATCTCACCATTAAAAATGCTTCCTCTGAAGACTCATTTCCCCATAAAAATGGGTCCCAACTCCTTAGTAAAGATTTAAAGATAGAGATGACAGCGTATGGGAAGCGTTTTGTGGGCTGCTATTTTTGAATTGGCGTCGGACGGGGACAGCCTTTGGGATTCCTTGATTCTAAACTGCAACCTTTAACCCCTTACACTGATCCAAAGTCACTGCAGATTATAGAGGTTAAAGACCTGAGACAGACTCTTGAAATAGAAACAGGATATAGATAAACAAATGCCTGGATTGAATGGGTTAAATATACTGTAAAAAGTCTGAACAAAAGCAATTGCTATGCATGTGCCTCCGGTAGGACAGTGTCTCAGGTAGTTCCCTTTCCGCTCGGGTGGGAGCGAAACAAACACGGCATGGAATGCATGATAGCCCTATATCAAGATGAGACTGCATGGAAAAATCCGAATTGTGCCTCTTTGTCTTTGATGTTCTCTTCCTTAAAAGGACATAAGAGGCAAGCTCCCCCTGTGTTTTCTGCCGCTGTTGGGAATCACACATCGTGTGTTTATAGACAGGGTGGATCTATTGATTTGGGGGAGCTGAGATTGTGTTCGGTGATTAAAAACGTTACTGAAGCAGTGGAAGGAAGAAATTACTCATCTTTAAACGTTCCCCGAGCGGATCTGTGGTGGTATTGTGGAGGAAAACTACTGAGACCCACCCTGCCCCCTGATTGGAAGGGGATATGTGCAATTGTACAATTGGCAATACCATTCACCTTGGCATTTGAAAGAGAACAGTTAGTTGGGAGAAAAGGAAGAGATAAGAGATCACTGCTACCCACTTCTGTTGATGAAAGGATTTATCTTGATTCAATAGGGGTCCCTAGGTGGGGTGCCTGATGAGTTCAAAACTCGTAACTAGACTTCAGCAGGCTTTGAATCATCCCTATTCTGGTGGGTTACTATTAATAAGAATGTGGATTGGATAAACTACATTTATTATAACCAAGCACGGTTTATTAACCATACTAGAGATGCAGTAAAGGGTTTGGCCGAATAACTGGATGCCACCAGTCATATGGCTTGGGAAAATAGACTGGCCTTGGATATGCTCTTAGCTGAAAAGGGGGCGTTTGTGTCATGATAGGCTCTCAGTGTTGTACTTTTATTCCCAACAATACGGCCCCTGATGGCTCGGTCACCCGTGCCCTGGAAGGTCTCCAGGCACTGGCTGATGAGATAGCTGAGAATTCATGTGTAAATACTAATTGGACTGGCTGGATAGAGCGGTGGTTCGATAAATGGAAGGGGGTGATGGTCTCAGTGGTGATTACACTTCTGTTGGTAATCGGGATTTTAGTTGCTTTGGGCTGTTGTATAATTCCATGTCTGCGTGGTCTAATTACCCGCCTTATTGAGACTACTTTGATTAAGAGTGACCCGCCTACAGTTGTGGGCATTCACCTTCAAGCTGATGCAAATGATCCTGAGGCTGATTGGAATAGACAGGCCATGATTATGTTGCAGAAATTACAGACTGTATAAAAAGACAGGGGGGATTGATATGGTTAATGTAATTTCTGCAGTTTCATGCATTCACACCACACACACACACACACACACACACACACACACACACACCAACACACACCACACACACCACACACACACACCCACATATAACACACACACACCTCACACATAACCCACACACATACACACACCTACACACACACACACTCACACACATACACACACCTACACACACACACATACACTCACTCACACACACACACACACATACACACCCACACACACACACACACACTCTCTCTCACTCTCACACATATACATACACACACTCACTCACTGACACACACATACACACACCCACACACACACTCACTGTACTAAAACTGAAGTTTAATGAATAAAAGCTAAATTATGAAACTAATGATCGGCTAGGCCATAATGAAGCATGAAATAGAAGTTACCTCTGTAAAGCCAGAATATGGTAACCTTGGCAAGAAACCAAGGAATGCTTCAGTTAGACACAGAGGGCAAAATACAATGAAAGCTCTTTTCATGACACACACAAAAATCAATAAATGTTATAACTAGTAGAACATGAAGATAATAAAGGAATGTGCCAAATAGCAGAAATTGTAAAATAATACATTTTAATTAAAGAAATTGGCAGAGAAAAGCGTGAAATGCTTTAACCAATGGAATTGTCATTAATGATTTTTAATGTAAGAAAATCCATAGCGTGAGATGTTTTAACCAATGAAATTATCACCAATGTATTTGAATAGAAAAATAATGTATAAGTATTAGTGCTGTAAAATCTCCCGTTGCGATTTCCGAAGTCTTTTTTGGAAACTCGCCCAATCTTCGAAGATTGAATAAACATCTGTTGCTCCGTTTGTGTGTGTCTCGCAGTATTTCGATTTGCCACGGGAGAAGTGATAGCCGGTGGGGATAAGGACTGATACCAGTCAACTTAGAGTTCGCCTTTTGAACTTAACCTTGCGGACAGTCTCCCTTGATACAAGGGTTAAAGGACAGTCCACGGTTGGCAGAGTTCGAGGGCAGGGCCCGGTTGTTCTGAATCAGATGCCTAGAGTTAGAATAGTTAGCCAAGTGTCAGGAACTATTCTCCTGAGATTCAGAAAGCCTAGACAGAAATCACTTATAACAATATCAAAGACATGGCACCACACAACCTTACATCCCTCTGTGTGTGGTGCTGTTGGTATTTCTGATGTGTCTGACCCACTCTGCATGAATTAGGAACAATAGCTTTGTATAATGTCTGTGAATGGTTGTGATGGGGTGAATATGATTCAATGTCGGCTGTAATGAGGTACTTGATAATGCAATGTCAGTCGGGTTGTACCTCACTATTAGTATTAAATTAGATTCCCTACAGTATAAGAAACAGGCCTTTTGGACCAACAAGTCCACACCAACCCTCTGAAAAGTAACCCACCCAGACCTATGTTGACCCCTGACTAATGCAACTAACCTGATGGGCAAATTGGCGTGGCTAATCCACAACTTGCACATCTTTGGATAGTGGGAGGAAACCAGAGGAAACCCACACAGACACAGGTGAACGTGCAAACTCCACACAGAGAGTCACCCGAGGTGGAAATCAAACTCAGGATCCTGGTGCTGTGAGGCAGCAGTGCTAACCACTGAGCCACCGTGCCACCCTGAATTGTGCGTTGACTTTTCATATTTTTGTTT